>NC_079172.1:15582827-15882827 GCF_947568905.1 Ostrea edulis
CAGGGATCTACTTCTATATACTGACTTAGCAGGGATCTACTTCTATATACTGACTTAACCAGGACCTACTTATATATACTGACTTAACCAGGGATCTACTTCTATATACTGACTTAGCAGGGATCTACTTATATATACTGACTTAACCAGGACCTACTTCTATATACTGACTTAACCTACTTCTATATACTGACTTAGCAGGGATCTACTTCTATATACTGACTTAACCAGGATCTACTTCTATATACTGACTTAACCAGGACCTACTTCTATATACTGACTTAACCAGGACCTACTTATATATACTGACTTAACCAGAACCTACTTCTATGTACTGACTTAACCAGGGCCTACTTCTATATACTGACTTAACCTACTTCTATATACTGACTTAACCTACTTCTATATACTGACTTAACCTACTTCTATATACTGACTTAACCTACTTCTATATACTGACTTAGCAGGGATTTACTTCTATATACTGACTTAACCAGGGCCTACTTCTATATACTGACTTAACCAGGGCCTACTTCTATATACTGACTTAACCAGGGATCTACTTATATATACTGACCTAACCAGGGCCTACTTCTATATACTGACTTAACCAGGGATCTACTTCTATATACTGAGTTAACCAGGACCTACTTCTATATACTGACTTAACCAGGGCCTACTTATATATACTGACTTAACCAGGGATCTACTTATATATACTGACTTAATTAGGGCCTACTTCTATGTACTGACTTAACCAGGGATCTACTTCTATATACTGACTTAACCAGCGCCTACTTATATATACCGACTTAACCAAGGACCTACTTATATATACTGACTTAACCAGGACCTACTTATATATACTGACTTAACCAGGGCCTACTTCTATATACTGACTTAACCAGGATCTACTTATATATACTGACTTAACCAGGACCTACTTATATATACTCACTTAACCAGGACCTACTTATATATACTCACTTAACCAGGATCTACTTCTATATACTGACTTAACCAGGGCCTACTTATATATACTGACTTAACCAGGATCTACTTATATATACTGACTTAACCAAGGACCTACTTATATATACTGACTTAACCAGGACCTACTTATATATACTGACTTAACCAGGATCTACTTCTATGTACTGACTTAACCAGGATCTACTTCTATATACTGACTTAACCAGGGCCTACTTCTATATACTGACTTAACCAGGGCCTACTTCTATATACTGACTTAACCAGGGCCTACTTCTATATACCGACTTAACCAGGGCCTACTTCTATATACTGACTTAACCAGGGCCTACTTAAAAATATAAAACTTGTTTAGGGACCTATTTATTAACTTGACCAGGGACCTACTTACTAACTTGACCAGCAACATTTATACTAAATTGACCAGGGACCTATTTACTAACTTCACCAGGGACGTATTTACTAACTTAACCAGGGTCCTGTATACTAAATTGACCAGGGACCTATTTACTAACTTGACCAAGGACTTATTTACTAACTTGACCAGGGACATATTTACTAACTTAACCAGGGTCCTGTATATTAAATTGACCAGGGACCTATTTACTAACTTGACCAAGGACTTATTTACTAACTTGACCAGGGACATATTTACTAACTTAACCAGGGTCCTGTATACTAAATTGACCAGGGACCTATTTACTAACTTGACCAAGGACCTATTTACTAACTTGACCAGGAACCTATTTACTAACTTGACCAGCGACATTTATACTTACTTGACCAGAGGCCTATTTACTAACTTGACCAGGGTCCTTTATACTAAATTGACAAGGGACCTATTTACTAACTTGACCAAGGACCTATTTACTGACTTGACTAGGGAACTGGGGCCCATTTTACAAAAGAACTTATGACAAAGTCGCAAGTCTTAAATTGTATTACACAGTTATTAGTTTGAATGAAGGAATTAAAACGTTTCTGAAACTTAATTTTCAACATTACTTCTTCACTATTTTACATTGGAGTGAATTATCTTACAATAAGCAGGAAAATTCCAATATGTATAGTTGGTCATAAGTCCTAAGTTCTTTTGTAAAATGCACCCCTGCATACTAACTTCCCTGAGGACCTGTAGTGTGTATCTGTACTGACTTAACCAGGGACCATCTTCACTAGTCAAGGATTTACGATCCGCTCTGCTACTCTACAACCCTTGGCTGCGTTAGCAGGATTTTTGTAGCTTTGAGTGGCGTCCTCTAGCGGATGGACAAAACAAACTCTGTTTGGATTACATCATGTTCAACAATGAAAATGCGTTTTTCAACTACACTTTAAGTGTTGTTAAAGTAAAAATGGCTGCACTCAGTGAATTACACATTATTATATGCAAATCATTTAAAATCAATCAACTTTTTTCACAGTCAAGTCTACGCACCATCATGTTGTATGAATCTGATTAGATGGAAGCGTTTTGAAAAGAATGACTAATTGTTTACACATTCCTTCGTCTTGCACATGGTGTAACGTAACACGCAATCTGATTAGATGCAGGGGACTTTGCCTGCATCCAATCATATGCACGAAAATCATGCTAACACAGCCAAGGGTTGTAGAGAAGCGGAGTGGATCGTAAACCCTTGGCTAGCGAAGATGAACAGGAACCTGAATACTTGCTATGTAAATAGGTCACGGACTTGAATGTTATTTCCATTTCATTTGGTACAGATTTTGCTGTTGTTTTCATAATTTATTTTGGAAAAGTGTATGTAAAGAAAAGTTACCCTAAAAAGCAAATTTTATTTGTGATTGTAGGATTTCCTGATAAGAGGGAAGTCAGGACGAAGAAAGAATATTGGTACCACTCTGACCTAGATAGAAAGGTACAAAACAGCTGAATCTGTTCAGAATAATTGATGCATTAATTTCCAATTAAAAACCATCCGTTGAAACACCAGGCAGTGGACGGCACATCTAATTTCTATTCTACAATTGAATTCATTATCAATTAAGGATGATTGACTTATACTTGGACATTGTATTAAAAAATCAATACAGGTTTTTAATTTAAAAAGAGCAGATAACTCATGTTGATGTACTGAAATTTAAATTGATTATGTAGGCAAATTCTGCCTTTTATTGGAAAGATGGTGAAAACTTTTACTTACGCCATGTGTGCCACTAATAAACACTGCATAGTGTTAACGTGGACAGTTTTTCCCAAAAGCCATTGACAAATTAGCCATTGAGTGCTTGCAATGTGTACAATATCTCAATTTTCAACACATGCATGTGATATTCTAGCTGTTCTTTGCAGGGTGGGTGGGGGTGGATGGGAGAGTGTTTATAAGGAATCAAAGTGGTAAATGTAGATCATGATGATGTATATGCAGTAAGAACATGGTGCTCACTACCTTACTGATAATAAAGTGAGTTTTCTCCCTTACATGTAACAGACTTTATGCCCCCATAATCAGAGATTTGGGGGCATATAGTTATTTGGTCACTCTGTCTATATATGTTTGTTTTTCTGCAGAAACTTTAACCTTGGCCATAACTATAGATAACTTAGTGCTTGGACTTTCATATCTTATATGTGTATTCCTTGTGACAAGACCTCTCTTTTGGTACCAGAATATTTTTTCTACCATGTAGGGGCATCAGTGTTTCACAAACAGATCTTGTTGCTTTAGAAATTTGATACTAGCTAACTACTATTATAATAATCTATATATGTAAGTAGTGTTTCATGTACTAGGAATTATGTGCTAAGTGTTCAACAAAGTAGCAAAATAGATTTGATTGACAGGTCTTAAGGATAAGTAACAAAACATAATAATAATAGGGAAAACTTACATGTACATCAGTGCAAAAAGGGGACCTATATTTCCTAATTTTCAATACACATCATAAGCTCAAAGTTTTCCTTTATGAAATAAAGAAAATTATTTTGATTTACACATACATAATTCTATCTCTTTTCTACAAAACATCTTGGGGTATATTACCAGGTCTGTTTTAGAGCCAGCATATTTTGATAGCTTCTGGTTGTTTTGAGTAAGATTGTAAAGTCAGCTCTGATGTATTAGTCTAAATGAATATTACTGTAGAAGAGAAGGAGGGGAAAATCTTTGGAACAATCGGGTATTGAACCCAGGACTCCTACATTACTAGTTAGGTGATCTAACCACCGAGCTACCAAGGTTGAAAAACAAACTATGATCATATTGCTTCAATATCAATCTAAACCTGTTTTGGAAATCATACAAGAACTCTAAAGAAGATGAAAAAATTATTGACGAAAATATCAGACAATCATGTTGCATATGTCCTTAATTTGCACTTAGTATCCACAACTTCAAATGGCACCAACACAAACATTCATTCTAACTATTAACCGGTGCATGCAGAGGGCACCAACACAAACATTCATTCTAAATAAAACTGGTGCATGCAGAGAGCACCAACGCAAACATTCATTCTAAATAAAACTGGTGCATGCAGAGGGCACCAACGCAAACATTCATTCTAATTATTAACTGGTGCATGCAGGGGGCACCAACTCTAGCATTCATTCTAACTATTAACCGGTGCATGCAGAGGGCACCAACACAAACATTCATTCTAAATAAAACTGGTGCATGCAGAGGGCACCAACGCAAACATTCATTCTAACTATTAACCGGTGCATGCAAAATAAAACTGGTGCATGCAGAGGGCACCAACACAAACATTCATTCTAACTATTAACCGGTGCATGCATGGATACAATGTAGATACATGTATAAGACAATGATAGTGAATTTGGAAGTAAAAATCAAACATTGCAGTTTTGAAGATTTTGATAAAAGAAAGTACATGTACTTATGTCATTAGCGTTTCATATCATTAATTTACAACTGTGCTGTCTACATGTATGTCATTAGCGTTTCATATTATTAATTCACACCTGTGCTATTGTATATTAACTGCTATGGAGTATGAATTGGGATCTCCCCCCCCCCCCCCCCCCTCCCCAGCTGGCAGTGACATCATGAAATGAACGAGAGGCGTGTGGTGTATTTATAATTCATTTCAATGTTTATTATACATGTACATACAGTGTGCATATACAAAACTGAGATGTAGGTTTGCAGTTAAAAGTATGACAAAAACTGTGAATGTTGGTGTCAGATTGAAAATTGAAATGATATGATGCAGATCTATAATAATTATCATTACAATTTACCAAAGAAATGAAATGGTTTTGGTAAAGTAGGTTTTCAGAATAGATAAGGGATTATTCTAAAAGATCATCAGATAGCCATATATGACCAACAATCTTCTGAAGTATATACATGTATCTAACAGTTTTGTTTTAATAGGAACCGTCAGTGACAGTTTGCAAGCTCTGCAATTATAGGTCTCATAAGATTAGATTAATTCTTATTTCCTATTTCAAACCCATTATTTAATTATGATGATGTGAACATATGTTTGGTTTATGTGATTTCTTCTGTTTGAGATCCGCTCCTCTCACTTCTGTTTGAGATCCGCTCCTCTCACTTCTGTTTGAGATCCGCTCCTCTCACTTCTGTTTAAGATCTGCTCATCTCATTTCTGTTTGAGATCCACTCCTCTCACTTCTGTTTGAGATCCGCTCATCTCCCTTCCTCATGCACAAGCTGATTAAAAAAAATCATGGTATAAAAATTCCGAATTGTTTTGTCATTTTCACTGATTTACCAATAAATTAACCTTTATAGATAAAAAAAATAGTTCAAATATGAAAAGTACAAATTAAAGTACAATGTTTATTATGTTTAAAAAAAACCCCAAAAGACACCTCTCCCCCAATTAGCAGGCATTAAAGGACAAAAATATTGAGTCCATAAGCATTACATTGTGTAGATATATGTACTAATTTCTTCATTGATATGTTCAATGAGGGTGATTCTAATTATATATGAAGTTTAAAGTAGTGCTGATAAAAATGAACCTGAGTATGGTACCTTCTCCATTAAATCAGTTCTGATGTGTATTTTTATGATATTTCAGTTAGTCACACAGATGCTTGATATAAATGAACCTGAGTATGGTACCTTCTCCATTAAATCAGTTCTGACGTGTATTTTTATGATATTTCAGTTAGCCACTCAGATGCTTGATAAAAATGAACCTGGGTGTGGTACCTTCTCCATTAAATCAGTTCTGACGTGTATTTTTATGATATTTCAGTTAGCCACTCAGATGCTTGATGAACATAGAAAGGAGGAGGGGCTATTTCTGGTCAGAAAAAGCAAGAGAAACGAAAACTTCAGTGTCATTTCTCTCTGTCACAAAAAGAGCATATTTAATTTTGAAATTAAAGTAAAAGTAAGTGTTGATAAACAATTTAAAGATTTCATATTTTAAGTTAAGAATTGATCATTTAGGATATTTATTGAAAGCATGTGTGTGCTTGGTTTTCATTGGTTGTAAGATTGCAGCTGCATCTGTGTATTGCTAGATTGATTCATTTTTTTATTGTCCAGAAATCTAAAATAAAAAAACTTATAACTACATTACAATTTGTTTTTTACCCCAATTATTGTCAGGATTACGAGAACCAGCTAGTACACTACATAGACGATGGTCCGTATTTCGAGAACCTGTTGCAGCTGATTGAACATTACAGTCGATATTGTGATGGTCTCTCCACAAAACTTAGGGCCTCCATAAGCACAGGTAAAACTTTCCACCTGAAGACTGCTTTCTTTGCCATGAAAAGTGTACATGACTATTGTATTTTCTGATATATTGAAAACTAGTTTTATCCCCCACCCCAGTAATTTTCTGAATTAAACTTTTATGTTGCAGATGACCGAAGAATAGAGGTAGATGAAGATTATTACAATGTCCATGATGTCAATAATGTTTCAAAGAGAATTTCATCACCAGGTGAAATATATTCTGTATTAATTCTATAAAATAACATACTTCGAAAGCAAATAAAGATTCACATCTGTTTGAAAATGCATTCTTGAGTCAATGTGGTTCTGATGAGTTTTGGACAGCTATAGTTCTACTGAAATAACCAGGAGATGGTGAAATTGAAATATGTAAGGCTGTATAGTAACAGTGTTACCTCAATGTGTTTAAAATTTGCAGTCATATACATACATACATATATATATATATATATATATATATATATATATATATATGTATATATACATGTGTATATATATATATATATATATATATATATATATATATACAATGTATTGTATATATGTATATATATATATATGTAAAAATATATCCAACGATGACTAAGTACACATGATCCACATTCAATTAATTACACTTAGCACTTTCACAGTGTAGTTCAGCTCTTCAGAGTGTAACAATTTTTACAAAAAGAGTACAATGTACTTGTTATGACATTGTAGTTAAGACCTACACACACACACTAATATATATATATATCTAATATGATAATTGCTTTATGTTCAGCTCCACCTGTTCCTCAGCCCCGCATAGCACACGCCAATCACCCGAACAGACAAGAAGAAGGTTACTACGCGGATCCCAAGAATGAACCCCCTCCTCTCCCCCCCAGTCATGTAAGTCCAAGGAATATCAATTCTGTTCAGTGTATATGTACAAGTACATGACTATGATTACTAATCACGGTCACTGTGGCGGACCACCACGACGAAACACTACGGCAAACCACCGCGGCGAATGCTAGTTCTACATGTGATAGAAGCAGAGAATATTGACACAGTATTTTGGCTATCAAAGTTTTTTGTACTCAAAACAAAAAAACTGTGTCGGTGTTCTCTGCTTCTATCATACATAGAACTACCATTTTAGTATAGATGAATTCCTGAGAAAATTCTTCAAATGTTGATATAGGTTGAGTGACAATTCGTTATTGATAAAGGTGTTGCTTACTCATTTGAATTTTCTTATGTGTTGGCTTTTGTCACCATTTTCTTTGTAATTGATCATGTCGAAGTCAAACTATTCACCACTGAGCTGATGTGAAGTTTAAAAATGTGTGACAGGGCTAGTAAGTTGATGCTTGTTATAGGTGAAATATGATGTCCATTCATTGAGTACTGAAAACCAGAAAATGCAGCTCGTCAGTAGTCAGAGGTAGACAGTTCAACAGTTGAGAAAACTACACACATTAAAGAATGACATTTCAAACCTTTTTTTTTTTCAGCCACCAGCTGCCAAACCACCCAGTGCCAGTATCCGTAAAGACATGGGGGACAGGCAGAGTAGTTTTGATGAATTCAATAAGATTGACAAAAAGGACATTAAAATTGGTAAACTTACTAAAAATTACTAAAAATATAAAATATTTTAGGAATTTTTAGTGTCTTGATTATAAATTTTACATCCAAATAAATTGGAGCATACTTATAGGAAAGAGAAATTAGATTTGAATGATATTTTTTGCATTTTCTTGCATTGTCGAATATGTGTATTTATCTCATGGACTGTATATTACTTCTTGAAAGCAACGATACGATTTCTGGAATTTTTCATGGTCATGCACACCCCTTTTTATTTTTACATCTTGATATCTGTCAATATCTTTTAAGCTTGGCTGTACATGTATTATTTTCTCCTCTTGCAACAAGCAGTTAATTGAATTGTTTGGTGAAAATTTGTATTAATGTTTACAAGCTTCTATTACCCAACTCTCTGCACTCATTTTTGCTGTCATCTGATATCTGTACAAAAACATCAGAGTGACTGAGATAAAAAAAAAAAACTGTCGGTTATTAACTTGCCGGGACGACTGTTCGGAGAGTTTTTGTTATGACGTCGGCATCTTACTTTAAGGAAAAAACTTTAACCTGGACAATATCTTTAGAATCAAGGGGAATAAGGTTTTGATATTTCACATATAGATGCCTCATAAAGAAATCATTTTTTTTTCTGGTATGAAGACTTTTGACCTAGTGACCTTTACTGTGGACTTTGACCTACATTTTAAAAACTTTAGCCTGGGCTATATTTTTTTTAACCAAGGAGGATAGAGTTTTGATATTTCTGATATGGCTACCTCATGCAAGAAGAGACCTTTGTTGTGGTACCAAGACTTTTGGCCTTAAGTGACCTTGACTTTGGATTTTGACCTACTTTTTAAAACTTTAATCTGAGCTTTATCTTTTGAATCAAGTGGTAGAGGGACTTATAAATTGTTAGAACTTGTTCCCAACCTTTTTCATTTCATCTATAAAATATGTTCAAAACAAAAACAATCAAGGGGGTGGGTAGGGTTTTGATATTTCACATATAGATTTCTCATTAGATGCTTTTGTTTTAGTACCAAGACTTTTGACCTTGACCTTGTACTGTGACCCACTATTCAAAAACTTTAACCTAAGCTATGTCTTTTGAACAAAGGGGAATAGGGTTTTGATATTTTACAGGTAGATGCCTCATGAATAGACCTTTTCTTTTGGTACCAAGGCTTTTGACCTCATGACCTTTACTGGGGACATTGACCTACTTTTTAAAATAACTTTAACCTTGGTTATATCTTTCGAACTTCGGATTTCAAACATTTCGGTTGAGCATCACTGAAGAGACATTATTTGTCGAAATGCGCATTTGGTGCATCAAAATTGGTACCATATACGTTTTACATGTAAGAGTGATAGGGCTTTGATTTTCAAATATAGATAGATGCCTGTTTTGTTACCAGAACTATTGACCTTGGAATTTGACCTACTGTTCATAAACATTAACCTTGGCTATCTTTTGAACCTAGGGGATAGGGATTTGATATTTCATATTTAGATGCCTCATGACCAGGCCTTTCATATGATATCAAAACTTTTGACCTAGTTACCTTTGACTTTGACCTGTTTTTCAAAAACTAACCTTTTGAACTAAAGGGAAGATTAAGTAAAGTCATGCTTCCCGGCGAGCTACACTGTATGTTGTCTTCTGATAACTTTTGTTTCTTAACAGATTCGGGGGGGGGGGGGGGGGGGGGGGGGGGGGGGATTAGCTAATACAATTCAACATCAAAGTACAGCTGAACTTTAGTATCTCAAAAACAATATCTCAAATACCATGGATATGTTGAAATGATTCGGAAGTTCCAGCAACTTATTCTTTAAGTATTTAACCCTTGATATCTTGAATCCTTGGATACTGTAATGAAGTTCTTTTGGATTTTGTGTAGGCAATAGAGAAAATGATAAATCGTAGAATAAATAAAAAGAAAATTTATTTAGCAATAAGATAAGAAATATAAAGATGTTTGAAAAACAAAGAAATCACACTTTCACATACACACACCCATACCCTCTCACCGAGAAAGAAAATATAAATTGGTATAATAAACCTGGCAATATTGACAATATAGCATATAACTGTCAAGACAATTCAATAGTTAATACAACAAATATGTCATTCCAGGCTGAAAATATAACTGGTAATAAATGTATTACATAATGGTTCAAATAGTAGCAAATTCCGCTAACTACAGAAAAAGTTAAACAGTAGTAAATTACGTTTTGTACAAATTTCTGAAATTCCTTTTTGATAAAATGTTAATTTACTGAAACTCAATATGAAAGTTTGGCTACTAAGTAGCACAATTCAATTTTACGCCACGTAACACTTGGCACCACCAGGCCTCCATACAGCGCAAACAACCCCTCCGCTTCCAGTCCTGGACTCACAGGTCTCTCACTGAACAACGATACTGGGTATAACGCTGACTTCAAACCAATGGCAACACTAGGCCCACAAAATAATTGCCGAGTCCACCACGTGGAACACCCATGTACAATGCGGTCTCACGTGTTTTGATTCCCACGCCGAGCACCTACTGAAACGCTGAGAGTACTGCCTGATATGGCCCAGATAGCTTCTTAAATCCCCTCTGCACGGCTGGAGAAAACCAATGCCCACACAGTAAAATGTTAAAATGTTTGTCTCTCTGGCTACCCATTACCCAGACTAACTTCTGGAATTCGCCAAGAAAAGACCCCTGCTGGACAGCATGAAAACGTGGCCACACGCTTGACAAATAGCCGCTACTCTCTGACTGACCAAACCAGTATGCTAAAAATAGCCTTATCGACCAACACTCACACTACGGAAGCACCTTACAAACATAAACAACTATTTACAGACAATACCACAAAAACTAACTAAAATGAAAATTAACTTCATCACAGATACCTTTAAGTATTTTTTCAGTTCCATCTAGTTCGAGATAATGAGATTTGACTGTACCTGCAACGCTAAATGACTCAAAGTCTGATATTTCCCCCAAAGAAGACAAAATACTGACAATAATACTACGCTATAAGATAACACATCAAAAAGCATCAAAACAAACTTGTATTGATAAAGATTGTCAAGAATTCATCATGATAGTTTACACAGTGCTCAATCCAGCTGGGGTTGCCACTTGTGTTGTTGATTGTTGGAGGGGGAAGAAGAGTACCTAGTGATCATCCATACTGCCCCCATTATTGTCAACCTGCACCATACTCTGTATTATTGTAAACATAAATACCTGACGATACACCACAGGTAGAATACATACCTTCTTCAGAAAGTGATTGTAGGCTTTCAGTTCTGTCATGTGAGATCAGTCTTCAGTTCTGTCATGTGAGATAAATCTTCAGTACTGCCATGTGAGATCAATCTTTACAGGTAGTGAACTTGGCCAGGGAGAGTTTGGAGCTGTCAAAAAAGGAACATACATACAGAGGAAGGCCAAATTTAGGAGTGTTCAGGTAAGTGCATAGATGATTAATAGACTAATTTAGGAGTGTTCAGGTAAGTGCATGGATGATCAGTAGACTTATTTAGGAGTGTTCAGGTAAGTGCATGGATGATCAGGTGACTTATTTAGGAGTGTTCAGGTAAGTGTGTGAGTGATCAATAGACTTATTTAGGAGTGTTCAGGTAAGTGTGTGAGTGATCAGTAGACTTATTTAGAAGTGTTCAGGTAAGTGTGTGAGTGATCAGTAGACTTATTTAGGAGTGTTCAGGTAAGTGTGTGAGTGATCAGTAGACTTATTTAGGAGTGTTCAGGTAAGTGCATGGATGATTAATAGACTTATTTAGGAGTGTTCAGGTAAGTGCATGGGTGATCTGACAGTAGACTTATTTAGGAGTGTTCAGGTAAGTGTGTGAGTGATCAGTAGACTTATTTAGGAGTGTTCAGGTAAGTGTGTGAGTGATCAATAGACTTATTTAGGAGTGCTCAGGTAAGTGTGTGAGTGATCAATAGACTTATTTAGGAGTGCTCAGGTAAGTGTATGGATGATCAGTAAACTTATTTAGGAGTGTTCAGGTAAGTGTGTGAGTGATCAATAGACTTATTTAGGAGTGTTCAGGTAAGTGTGTGAGTGATCAATAGACTTATTTAGGAGTGTTCAGGTAAGTGTGTGAGTGATCAATAGACTTATTTAGGAGTGTTCAGGTAAGTGTGTGAGTGATCAATAGACTTATTTAGGAGTGCTCAGGTAAGTGTATGGATGATCAGTAAACTTATTTAGGAGTGTTCAGGTAAGTGTGTGAGTGATCAATAGACTTATTTAGGAGTGTTCAGGTAAGTGTATGAGTGATCAATAGACTTATTTAGGAGTGTTCAGGTAAGTGTGTGAGTGATCAATAGACTTATTTAAGAGTGTTCAGGTAAGTGTGTGAGTGATCAGTAGACTTATTTAGGAGTGTTCAGGTAAGTGTGTGAGTGATCAATAGACTTATTTAGGAGTGTTCAGGTAAGTGTGTGAGTGATCAGTAGACTTATTTAGGAGTGTTCAGGTAAGTGTGTGAGTGATCAGTAGACTTATTTAGGAGTGTTCAGGTAAGTGTATGAGTGATCAATAGACTTATTTAGGAGTGTTCAGGTAAGTGTGTGAGTGATCAGTAGACTTATTTAGGAGTGTTCAGGTAAGTGTGTGAGTGATCAGTAGACTTATTTAGGAGTGTTCAGGTAAGTGTGTGAGTGATCAATAGACTTATTTAGGAGTGTTCAGGTAAGTGCATGGATGATTAATAGACTTATTTAGGAGTGTTCAGGTAAGTGTGTGAGTGATCAATAGACTTATTTAGGAGTGTTCAGGTAAGTGTGTGAGTGATCAGTAGACTTATTTAGGAGTGTTCAGGTAAGTGTGTGAGTGATCAGTAAACTTATTTAGGAGTGTTCAGGTAAGTGTGTGAGTGATCAGTAGACTTATTTAGGAGTGTTCAGGTAAGTGTGTGAGTGATCAGTAGACTTATTTAAGAGTGTTCAGGTAAGTGTGTGAGTGATCAGTAGACTTATTTAGGAGTGTTCAGGTAAGTGTGTGAGTGATCAGTAGACTTATTTAGGAGTGTTCAGGTAAGTGTGTGAGTGATCAATAGACTTATTTAGGAGTGTTCAGGTAAGTGTATGAGTGATCAATAGACTTATTTAGGAGTGTTCAGGTAAGTGTATGAGTGATCAATAGACTTATTTAGGAGTGTTCAGGTAAGTGTGTGAGTGATCAGTAAACTTATTTAGGAGTGTTCAGGTAAGTGTATGAGTGATCAATAGACTTATTTAGGAGTGTTCAGGTAAGTGTGTGAGTGATCAATAGACTTATTTAGGAGTGTTCAGGTAAATGTGTGAGTGATCAGTAAACTTATTTAGGAGTGTTCAGGTAAGTGTGTGAGTGATCAGTAGACTTATTTAGGAGTGTTCAGGTAAGTGTATGAGTGATCAATAGACTTATTTAGGAGTGTTCAGGTAAGTGTATGAGTGATCAATAGACTTATTTAGGAGTGTTCAAGTAAGTGTGTGAGTGATCAGTAAACTTATTTAGGAGTGTTCAGGTAAGTGTGTGAGTGATCAGTAGACTTATTTAGGAGTGTTCAGGTAAGTGTGTGAGTGATCAATAGACTTATTTAGGAGTGTTCAGGTAAGTGTGTGAGTGATCAGTAAACTTATTTAGGAGTGTTCAGGTAAGTGTGTGAGTGATCAGTAGACTTATTTAGGAGTGTTCAGGTAAGTGTGTGAGTGATCAGTAGACTTATTTAGGAGTGTTCAGGTAAGTGTGTGAGTGATCAATAGACTTATTTAGGAGTGTTCAGGTAAGTGCATGGATGATTAATAGACTTATTTAGGAGTGTTCAGGTAAGTGTGTGAGTGATCAGTAGACTTATTTAGGAGTGTTCAGGTAAGTGCATGGATGATCAGTAGACTTATTTAGGAGTGTTCAGGTAAGTGCATGGATGATCAGTAGACTTATTTAGGAGTGTTCAGGTAAGTGTGTGAGTGATCAGTAGATGTAGTGATAATGATGCGTACAGTATTGTCAAGAATGGTAAAAAAAAATTCAAAGTAAAAACAACAACATGAAACATTTTTAGAATGAAAATTAGTTATCAATTTCTGTGAATTTGTAATATCTGAATTTCTTATAACTGAATACCAAAATGAAAGGCTATGATTAAAGGATTCTACCGGCAATTCAGGAAAAGTTTGTTACATTAGTAAATTTGCTGTTTCCACTGGAGGAGGTATAAAACTATGTCACTGACTTATTCAGATTGAGGTTGCTTTAAAGACATTCCATGATGACTCTATGTCCGGAGCTTTGAATAGCATTATGGAGGAGGCTCGACTTATGCAGAGGCTGAACCATGACTGCATTGTTAGACTCTATGGAATCTGTGAAAAACCATTCATGCTGGTAAGTACTTGTCTAATGTGTACTTGTGACTAATGCAGGATTTATTTGTAGTTTCAAATTTCTTTAGTTAGAGGGAAAACATGTTTATGGGGACTTCATGGTGTAAGAGTTTTTAGCTCACCTGAGCTAAAAGCTTAAGTGAGCTTTTCTGATCACAGTCCAGCATCCGTCCGTCTGTAAACTTTTAACATTTTTGACTTCTTCTCAAAAACCACTGGGCCAATTTCAACCAAAGCATCCTTAGGTAAAGGGAATTTTAAAGTGTTAAAATAAAGGGCCAGGCCACCTTCCAAGGGGAGATAATCAAGAAAAGGTAAAAATAGAGTAGGGTCATTAAAAAATCTTCTTCTCAAGAACCACTGAGCCAGAAAAGCTGAGATTAATATAAAAGCTTCCTGATATAGTGCAGATTCTAAATTGTTAAAATCATGGCCCTCGGGGGTTGGATGGGGCCACAATAGGGGATCAAAGTTTTACATACAAATATATAGGAAAAATATTTAAAAATCTTCTCAAGAACCACTGAGCCAGAAAAGCTGAGATTTATATGAAAGCTTCCTGATATAGTGCAGATTCAGGTTTGTTAAAATCATGTTCCCCGGGGGTCGGATGGGGCCACAATAGGGGATCAAAGTTTTACATACAAATATATAGGGAAAACCTTTAAAAATCTTCTTTTCAAGAACCACTAAGCCAGAAAAGCTGATATTTACATGAAAGCTTTCTGATATTATGCAGATTCAAGTTTGTTAAAATCCTGGCCCCCGGGGGTAGGATGGGGCCACAAGGGGGGGGGGGGATCAAAGTTTTACATACAAATACATGTATATAGGAAAAATCTTTAAAAATCTTCTCAAAAACCATCGGACCAAAGAAGTTCACATTTACATGAAAGCTTTCTGACATAGTGTAGATTCAAGTTTGCAAAAACCATGGCCTCCAGGGGTAGGTTGGGGCCATAATAGGGAGTAGGTTTTATATACAAATATATATGGAAAGTCTTCTGGAAAAAAAATGTGTCTTTCATTTAAAGGTTATGGAAAATTTTGCCAACTCAGGGTCATCAGCATTGTGTAATCTGCAAATTGTCTATCATGTATGTGCTGTGTGATTACATGTGGAGTATGTTCATTGGTTTGTTTATTGAAATTATTGTAGCATTTAGATTAAATATTTTTCAGGTAGAGGAATATATTCCCGAAGGTTCCCTGTTAGATTACCTGAATGACCACAAGAGCAAGATCAAAGCTAACCCCACCATGTACCTCTGGGCTTCACAGGTTGCCCGTGGCATGTGTTACTTGGAAACTATGAAAATTGTTCACAGGGATTTGGCCGCAAGAAATATCCTTGTCCAGAGTTTGGAGCAGGTATTTTGCTTAAAGTTTATGAAATGTTGAAATTTTAAGAATAAATATTAGTTCTATGCATAAATTACCGTATAGCAGGTTTTTTCCACGGGTCTAAAATTTGGCGATTTGTTGGCTCAAAGGTATACTAATAATTTTAGCAGAATAAATTGTGGCCGACAAGGAAGAGTTATCTCTCTTGCAAATACTGAAATCGCAATTGGGTGCATATTTGGCGAGTGAAATTCTGGTGGAAAACTATCTCACCGCTAGAATAAGCAGAATCTTATCACCCTACAGAAAAAAAAAATGCTATACGGTATTACCTTTATGTAACAGAAATTCTGTGTATGATCTGCCTCCCAATAACTTTATAGAATCTTAAACTTCTGCCATGTACTATGTTGTTATACACCTAAACAATCTCCTATATGAAACTAATACGATTTAGAACCAACATTTTAACTGTTAAATCTATCCTCAAACACGTAATCTATTGACCAGTCAACATTTCCATTGGCTATGTAAGTCATGTGATTCTCGGTCTGCTGCTTTGTTTACATGATGGGGAGGTTCACTGATTTGACTGATGATAAAATACAGAAGTTATTAGTTGAAACATAGAGCAGAAACACAAAAAAATGTAATTATTGATTAGGGTATCTTTTTTTAAACTAGTGGATATGTTGATAATTGTACACAATCACACTGTCTTGTTAAACAAACCATGTGCATCTACTAAAACAACCTAAACAATGAAGGTGTATAACAAAACAGTTACAGACTGTGTCTTCAGACAACAGCTATTTTGTTTGATCCGAAGCCTATGGCTTCAGGCAACAGATCCGTCCTTGGGTCAAACAAAACCAGTCAATAACTGTATGATATTAGACAAACAGATAATTGGTGATTCAGCTGTACTTTTAGCTAATGTGTGACAGAGATGTTCTTTTGGCAAACAGGTGAAGATTAGTGATTTTGGGTTGTCCAGAGCTTTTGTGGAGGAAAAAAATTACTACCAAGCATCCAAAGGAGGACGTTGGCCAATCAAATGGTGTGTTTATTTGCTGTTGCTCTTTGACAATTATAAGCATTCTACCATCTATCTTTGTAAAGCAGCTCTTGCAATGAAAAGGTGAAGATAACAAACATTGATCAATCTCATAACTCCTATAAAGAATACAAAGTTAAAAAACTCTTTTACAGGTATGCACCAGAGTGTGTCAATTATGGAAAGTTTAATCACAAGACTGATGTATGGAGTTTTGGCATCACATTATGGGAAATGTTTTCCTATGGAGATCAGCCCTATGGAGACAAAAAAGGCGTAGAGGTACTTGAATACTGAATATGAAGTCTGTCAATAGAAAACTAATAAATCTATCTTGTGCATTTGTAATGAATTAGTAAATGTGTGGTGACTCTCGATTTGTCTTTTGAATAGGTTATGCAGTTCATTGAGTCCGGAAAGAGATTGTCCAGGCCACAGGATTGTCCAGAAACTTGCTACAGGAAGATGATGGAATGTTGGAGCAAAGAGCCTGCCAAACGACCAGATTTTGATGATTTATACAAACATTTCTTGCAGGACCAAGAGTATGCATCAGTGAGTGAAATTCAGAAGCTCAGGCCAAGGAAAAACTAGTTATTGACCTTTGAAGTTTTTCATTCATCTCCAGTCAGAAGCCAGTTAGATATATTATTTTATTTCAGTTCGTCAGTTCTCATTACTTCTCAGCTTTATACAAAATAATGTATTTGAACCACATGCACATTAGTAATTTTCAGAAGTTTATATAATATCTCATTTGCAAATTTTTTTTTTATTTGTTATAATTATTATTTTTCATATTTCAATCACAAACTATCATCAAAAAGCAGTCTTGCCACACATAAACAATATTTTGTATCTGCATTTATTTATGAGAATTTATTTGATACAGATTTTGTACTTTAAAAAAATCAAACTTTGCCTTTGCTGTAGAAAAGGCCCTGTAAAATTAAGATCATCCAGTTACGATGTCCAGCATACAGAGTAGTGGAAATGAGAAAATGGTTAGGCTTGTTGAATGTTTTGATTGCTATGCATGTTTTCCTATACTCCATGTTCTATGTTTTATGACCGACAGAGCATTGACGTTTTCTCAGGAAAAGCGAACAGTTACTTTCACATTTTTACTGCTCATTGCTGAAGAAATGGAAAACACTGATTAATGTTGTAGATTCAGTTGATTATTTTGAACTACATGTACTCCTTTTTTTTTATTCAAGCAAAATTTAAAGGGGCCTTCTATTTCCAACTCTGTAATTTTGTATGATAGAATATACAGGTCATTGTTCATGTGAACATTCACCAAGTTTATATTTGCTCAGCTTTACCACCAAATGTAGTCTCTATATCTGTTTATCATTCTTAAATTTAATTATGATTGTTTTGAGGACCATTTATTATCATTTCAATTTGTAAAATGTTTGTATGTTTAGTAACTAAAGTATTGATCCCATTCCCTGTAACATTCCTAACAATTACATGAACACTCCTAGAAACTCTCTTCTACGTTCCCAACAATTACATGAACACTCCTAGGAACTCTCTTCTACATTCCCAACAATTACATGAACACTCCTAGAAACTCTCTTCTACATTCCCAAGAATGTACATGAACAATCCTAGGAACTCTCTTGTACATTCCCAAGAATTACATGAACACTCCTAGGAACTCTCTTCTACATTCCCAACAATTACATGAACACTCCTAGGAACTCTCTTGTACATTCCCAAGAATTACATGAACACTCCTAGAAACTCTCTTCTACATTCCCAACAATTACTTGAACACTCCTAGGAACTCTATAGATACATTCCCAACAATTACATGAACACTCCTAGGAACTCTCTTCTACATTCTCAACAATTACATGAACACTCCTAGGAACTCTCTTGTACATTCCCAAGAATTACATGAACACTCCTAGGAACTCTCTTCTACATTCCCAACAATTACATGAACACTCCTAGGAACTCTCTTCTACATTCCCAACAATTACATGAACACTCCTAGAAACTCTCTTCTACATTCCCAACAATTACTTAAACACTCCTAGAAACTCTCTTTTACATTCCCAACAATTACATGAACACTCCTAGGAACTCTCTTCTACATTCTCAACAATTACATGAACACTCCTAGGGACTCTCTTCTACATTCTCAAGAATGTACATGAACACTTCTAGGAACTCTCTTCTACATTCCCAACAATTACATGAACACTCCTAGGAACTCTCTTCTACATTCCCAACAATTACATGAACACTCCTAGAAACTCTCTTCTACATTCCCAACAATTACATGAACACTCCTAGGAACTCTCTTCTACATTCCCAACAATTACATGAACACTCCTAGGGACTCTCTTCTACATTCCCAAGAATGTACATGAACACTTCTAGGAACTCTCTTCTACATTCCCAACAATTACATGAACACTCCTAGAAACTCTCTTCTACATTCCCAACAATTACTTGAACACTCCTAGAAACTCTCTTTTACATTCCCAACAATTACATGAACACTCCTAGGAACTCTCTTCTACATTCTCAACAATTACATGAACACTCCTAGGGACTCTCTTCTACATTCCCAAGAATTACATGAACACTCCTAGGAACTCTCTTCTACATTCCCAAGAATGTACATGAACACTCCTAGGAACTCTCCTATACATTCCCAAGAATGTACATGGGCACTCCTAGGGGTACAATTTATATTGTATAATTGTACATGCATTATCTGTATATGGTATTACATGTACCTGTTGAATATTTTATGTTATATTCATAAGCCAAAAGTTACAGATATGTAGTTACACATAAACCTCATTAATATTAACGAGTGTTTTATCAACCTTATTTAGTGATATTGAATGAAATGTGTTTTTGAGATCTAGGAATGATTGGAATGTTTTTTGGTCTTTCATACTATTATGAAGTCTGTTGTTACCAGGAGCTTGTTGAATATGAATTTCTTATTCTGCATAATAGAATTTCTGCTGAGTACAATTTGTATTTTTAAGAATCCAAGAAAGATGCATAATTAGGTTTTACTGCTGAAATGTTATTGATGAGAATCAACTGCATAAATTCTGTAAAGTAGAAAATTGCGTAACTATGAAGAGTTTTAAATCTGAAGAAGATATACTGTATATTATGAACTCTATTGTCAGGATAATGCCTAGTACTGGTTTCACTACAAGGTGCTAATGAATGGGAGATAACTTGCAATATATGTGTACTTGGCTTCCTTTTTTCTACCTATTCATTTATCATACAACATTGAGCAATATTGTCAGTGAATAGTTCTAAAAGTCAAATAAGTTAGCTTCCCCACAATATCTATCATATGATTTATATTACCATAATAGAAAAAAATCAAATATTTTTTAACCATATTTAGATTTGATTTGAATTTAATCATTTAATTTAGCCATTCCATCCATATAATTGTTTGCTCTCATATTTGACCTCGTTACTCACAACAAAGATTTTGAACTCGTTGTTTTCATAATGTTAAGCAAATGTGCTGTTTTTGTAGCAATAAAAGCTCCATTTTCTGGTTTGGGTACATCTTGAACGGTACAAGTTTTATTTACTAAGTTCCATTCGGAGTGTGAAATGATTGGACTTGAAATGTATTCCATTTCACTATCTGTGTTTCCATATTGTTACCGAGTTACTGAAATGCATCTTGCAAAGGTATTCCAATATCCCATTTAAACCTTATTCTACCTTTTTTTGATTTGAATTATCATGATTAGGTTATTTTCTCATTTGATGCTTGAGAAAAAAACCAAACTAATATTCATATTTAGGACAGCACATTGTGATGCTGTTGTAACATTTTTCATTATCATCCAAGATTTCTTGAAGGAAGAAGGCTAGTTGAAATGGGCATGATGCCTGCTAACTAATCCTATTCATGTTTTCATGAATAAAATCTTGTTTTAAATAAGTTTTTATTTACCGTACACATGTTGACGTCAGTGGTGCTTGATCTGTTGTAAGCACTAGACTTGTGTCCTTGAGGAAGCACTTGTTACATAACAGATTTCACTGCTAGAGATAGTTTTATATTTTGATACAATGTAGTTATTTAAATGACAATTTCTATATATATTGCTTTGAATGACTGTACGTCATCTCTTTGTACTTTTAATAAAAGATGATTTTAACTCTTACAGTAACTTTATGCGTGGTTTTATACAATATACTAAACCAGGTAATATGTTTACTGCAGTGATTTTCGTAACATAGTTTTGAACTATTTTAACACCGTGCTTAAATTTGTGTGTTTATGTCCCTTTGGGATTTCGCTCATGTTGAAGCACCATCGATGTCTCAAAGGATTTAGACATATGCTTAGCGCTCACGGATGTAGCTGAGATAGTTCTTTAACATGACAGTACCTACCAAGACATGGGACCTCAACGCCTGCCGAGACACGGGACCAAAGATTAATACTTTTTGACGATCCTGTAAAAATACATTGAGACTCCTTATTGTGGTCTGCAGATGCATGCGCACAGACAGTAAACAGTGCAGCATGTCGCCCAGTGAGACAATCTAATTAAAATCAGACTTCTTAGATCCGCGCCGTATACTTTGCGTATTGCAGCGATTGTGAGCATATCTTAAGATCTGCTTTTAATAAGATTGCCAGCGAGAAAAAGCGTAAGTGGATAGATCCAGAATTTTGACATGTATTATGCAAGAATAGAACGAGATACAACTCATGGGTAAGGATAAAACGTGAGTGGGTTCAGTAACTAAGAGATGCATGTAGGAGACACACACGCAGGGCTTTAAATTATCTGAACACGTCACGTGTTAGTTTATAAAACACTATTTAGTCAGTAGGGACACATCGTCAGAAACCCAGCGAAGGACTGTGGGTTTTCAACGATGATGGGGACATTACGATGATGAAGATACTATGAAGACACCTTTGTATTCCAGGTGATCTTCAAAGCGCAGTTGAGAGTACGACCTGTACAGTCGTCTTTGCACCTCATGCGCCGGTATGAGTTAACGCCAAGAGCGGTAATGTACCAAAATGGAAGAAGAAAAAGAGTAAATTGTTATACATTGCCGGTGTCAATGTAATTTTTACCATTTTTTCGATGCGTGTTTTAAAAAACACCCAATTAAAATGTGGAAAATGAGATGTAGTGTTCTTCTAACAAACTGTGAAATTGGATCTTTATTGATCTCGTGAACGTTTACTGAGAATTATGGCAAGCCCTTTTACTATTTATTCGAAAAATAAGATATCTCTTTGAATTAAAGAGATATCTCTTATTTTAAAGAGATATCTCTTTAAAATGAGATATATCTCTTAATCTTAAGAGATATCTCTCTAGATAAGAGATATCTCTTTCATTTAGAGAGATATCTCTTTCACCTAGAGATATATCTCTTTCACTTAGAGAGATATCTCTTTTACCTTTAGAGATATCTCTTACACTTAAAGAGATATCTCTTTCACTTTAAGATATATCTTTCACGTATAGAGATATCTCTTATATTTTAAGAGATATCTCTTTCACATAGAGAGATATCTCTTTCACTTAAAGAGATATCTCTTTTACTCTGAGATATATCTCTTACTTTGAGAGATATCTCCTTCACTTAAAGAGATATCTCTCTAAGAATTCCTAGAGAGATATCTCTCAAAGTATAAGAGATATCTCTTTAATCGTTGAAAAAGAGATATCTCTTTCCAATATTTTTATTAGTTTGAATACTTAAGTACTCCTCCCTAAAACGGAAGCCCGCCAAAGCAAATCTTACCATGATGGCTGGGGTGTTGCTAAAACGCGGAACGGAAAACGGAAAATATATGCAATAATGTCATGAGGAGGTCAACATTTTTGCAAAATCAAAAGGCTTATTTTGAACAAGGAATGCGGAAATTACAGAGAGAACAGGAAGTCATCCTCAGAATCCACCATTTCATATTGATACCTCATACTAAAGCATTATTATGTATTTTTACACGGTGTGTTTTGCGGATGAATGTACTAATAGGCGCTTGCTTAATATTTTGCATATAGTAAGTTTTAATAAAAATATTAAGCAAGTGCCTATTGGCATCATCTTTTCCCCCGGCTTTGTCACCCCCACCCAGATTTTGACAGTATGTTGTTTCACAAATGAAGAAAAAATAAATAAGGTAGCATACTGAAAAGACTTGAATTATAATTTATTACTTTATTCTGGCTGGTATGGTAAGAAAAGATTTTATGAGCCCATCCAATGAATAAAAGGTACACCCTCCTCCCCCGAAAACAACATTGTAAAAGATAAAATAATTCTTTGAACAATTTTCCCTAAACATAGCCTTTTTAAATCGAACGTGCTTTTAATCGAACTACATATGTTTAAGATAACTGAATTTGAATTTAGTTCTACACCTGGTACAATATACATTGATGTATCAAATCAAATTTTAAAGCAAACGAGTCCGGTGAAGAAACAAGTTTTGCCTCATTTGGGATGAATCTATGCGAAAGTTCGTACATTTACCGATATCCTGCGGATTGGTGTTGAAACTTAAGAGATACAGAAGGAAAGAAAGATTGAAACAAAACCGATGTTAACTAGGGTGAAGTTTGCGACCAATAGTAGAGGAATTAACAGATTTATTTCATAATATATGAAGTAGCTAAAAACCTAACAGAATTTATACTTTAATGGAATTAAAAGTCATCTCATTCTTAATCCAAATGTTAAGCTATACAAGTATTTAGTTTAAAAATTAACTGCCAGAAGTCCTCACTATTTAGGATTGAAGTGCTGCGGTTACTAAGTCTCCTGTTAGTTAAAAAATGATAAATCAGACAAAAGATGTTTAACTTGTTGACTAAATAAGATCATGAATTATTATTGTTTTATACATATCACACTCCTTGTTGTAAATACACACATACACGGTATCATGTGTAAATACGTGTACATGTGCGTTAATGACATTTTGCCACCGGGGGGGGGGGGGGGGGGTAAACCACGTGTGTTCTTTTCATTCTCTACCCATAGGTTAGGTGTAACTGCTCGCTAACACTCCTGTCATTGCCAAAATTTCGAAATTCTTGTAAAATGCCTTGTAATATCTTATATTGTTGGGCCGTTCTTGGCGCACTGATTTTGACTGCGGATGGCTCCGTTTGCCTGATCAGGATATGGGGCTCACGGCGGGTGTGACCGGTCAACAGGGGATGCTTGCTCCTCCTAGGCACCTGATCCCACCTCTGGTGTGTCCAGGGGTCCGTGTTTGTCCAACTATCTATTTTGTACTGCTTGTAGGAGTTATGAGATTGATCACTGTTCGTTATCTTCACCTTGCATACTAACGTTTAACTAAATTCGATTAATCAATTTATAATGCAAAATTTTAAGATAATGTTGTTTTATCGCTTGTAAACAATTCCCAAATTGTTGATTTTAATCAAAATGGACCCCCCCCCCCCCCCCTGATTTTTACCGTTATCTTATCTACATTAATCATTCTAATTCTTAAATTCTGTTCCGTTTCGTTTTCCGTTCCGCGTTTTAGCAACACCCTGATGGCTGCAATCCCGTGGGAAGATTTTGCTTTTTACCGCATGTGAAATGTATATATATACAGGTAACAGAAAACAAAGACAATGAATTGATGAAATATGCGAGCTAGACTAGATTTCGCCTCTCGGCAACTTGACAATATTACCCCAACCACCTCTTCAACCTTTCCCGCCATTTGTACACTAGAAGTATTTTGCTTGGTTAAAAAATAGGGTTACATCATTTCACTGACAATGCAACAGGGAGAAGTCATTATGATCACCGGGGGGAAAATCTAAAGAGATATTATCTCTTTATATTAAAGAGATATCTCTTTTTGAAAATTTAAAGAGATATCTCTCTAACTTGAAGAGATATCTCTCAAAGAGAAAGAGATATCTCCCGAGCGTAATGAGATATCTCATTTGCTTAAAGAGATATCTCTTTTGTTTAAAGAGATATCTCTTTAAACAAAAGCGATATCTCCCTAGCGTAAAAAGATATATCTCTAACTTACAGAGATATCTCTTTAACCAATAAAGATATCTCTCTTATTTAAAGAGATATCTTATTTTATGAATAAATAGTAAAAGGGCTTGCCATAGAGAATTCCATACTGTACTGTGGGTTAAAACATATGCAAAAGTGGTAAATGTTATCATGACACGAATTAATAATGGGATTACTGGAATACAAAATAAAAATATTGTCTGTTGGGGCTTAGATATATCAAATTTTGTTACCAGACAGTTATTGGTATTTTGCGGAACGGAATTGGTTGTGGGGTACAAATGTACCATGAAGGGATTGGTTGGTTGTGTATTGTTTAACGCGATACTTTTTTCACTTATATGGAGACGTCATTATTAGAGGTGAAAGGCAGCAAAATTTAGGCCTAGATGCTCGGAGCTTATGGCCTTTAAGCAGGGAGGGATCTTCATCGTGCCACACCTGCTGTGACACGGGACCTCGGTTTTTGCGGTCTCGTCCGAAGGACCGCCCCATTTAGTCGCCTCTTACGACAAGCAAGAAGGGGTACTGAGGACTTAAAGGGGGGATCCACTGTAAAAAGTGGAGGGTTGTAAAATAAAATACCGCGCCTAAAAGTTCTAGTTATATACATATTTGTGTCTACTCATGTGCGCCTCTGAAAAGTAGAGGATTGTAAAAAAGAAATACCGGGCTTTAAAGTTGTAGTGTTTATATATACTAGCGGAAAAAACAAACTGCATTATAAAATTTAGTATAATTTTTCTATATTTATTGTTTATATTTATAAAATCTAAACAATCGATAAAGTTGATGTTTGTGAACAATATCGGATAATACCCGACTCAGATGCACGGACTTTTTCATGGTTAGTGAACACATGTTGTTTATTGAAGTGTTCGTACGGACAAGTTTTACTGGCCAATACTGTTTGGAGTAAGAAGTGTAAAAGGTTTGTTTGGACACTATTAGTTAAGGAAAACACTTTAGCTTTGACAAAATTTACCCTTCTGTCATGCAACAACTCAGCAAAAACCAACGTAATTGTGCTTTTGGGATGCTTCAAGCTGGAATGGCACAAAATATCGTAGCAAGACACTTTGGAGTTCATTGGAACACCATCCAGTCATTATGGAGAAGTTTCCAATAATCTGGTTACACTCGGGATCGACCACGATCTGGGCGTCCTCGTGTGACGTCGTGTCGACAGGACAACTACATTAGACTTGTGCACCTGAGAAATCGTTTCCAGACAGCAAGTTTGACTGCTCGTAGCATTCCTGGACTTCGACCAATCAGTCCAAGAACTGTGCGTAATTGTCTGTGCGAGCACAACATCAGACCAAGACGTCCAGCGGTGCGCTCAATACTGCTTCAACGTCATCGTATCGCTAGACAAGCGTGGTGCAGACGACATCTGCGATTCAGAATACAGGAGTGGGCCAATATTCTGCTCACTGACGAATCCAAATTTCATTTGGATAGCAACTGATTCAGGGAGCGTTACCAGGACGCTTGTGTTGTGCAACGTCGACAATTCGGTGGAGGTAGCGTTATGGTGTGGGGTGGAATAACAGCACGTGGAAGGACCCCTCTACAAATTGTCAATGGAAATCTCACCGGCGTACGCTATCGAGACGAAATTATTCAGCGCCATGTGATACCCTTCATACAGAGACAGCAAAATCACATCACTCTGCAGCAAGACAACGCAAGGCCACATGTTGTACGTGTAGTCAGGGACTTTTTTGTTCAACAGAATGTCGATGTCTTGCGTTGACCAGCTGTTTCCCCGATTTATCGCCGATCGAGGACGTCTGGGATGAAATGGAACGACGTCTACGCCGTTTAACAAATCAGCCAGTGACATTGGCTGATTTAGGCCAGGCTTTAACCAACATCTGGAACAACATCCCTCAAGCATTTCTGAACACTTTATTGGCATCAATGAAGCGCCTTTGTCAAGCATGCGTGAATGCAAATGGTGGTCACACGTGTTATTAACTTTGTTAATTCAAGTTCGAATACCAGTGTAGTTCGAGTGTGCTGAAATTGACGTTATTCGACGTTAACATTGATGAAATATGAAATGTTGTAACGAATACATTTGTTAACAGTATTGCAAAAAATAAAATTTGTTCATTGTTATTTTTAATTATTTTTTCATGTATTAAGTTACTGTATAAACTATGTTTACATGTAAAATGCACATTTTCTGAGCTGGTTCTGTTCCGTTTCGCAAAATGCCAATACCTGTGTGGATATTAGTATTTAATGGAACGGAACGAAACGCATTGAAATTGAAGGGTTAACCTATACATGCAAGTAATCTCTTGTTTACATAATATATTTCGTCACACTATATTATGGAATTTTCTTATCTTTGGTATTAGTTCCTTCCCTACCTTACGATTTGTCTGACATATGCTCGCTATTTAAAAAAAAAAGAATCCATGTGTTAGTCATGATTTTGAATACAAGGTGAAGATAACGAACAGTGATCAATCTCATAACTCCTACAAGCAATACAATATAGATAGTTGGGCAAACACGGATCCCTGGACACATCAGAGGTGGGATCAGGTGCCTAAGAGGAGTAAGCATCCCCTGTCGACCGGTCACACCCGCCGTGAGCCCTATATCCTGATCAGGTAAACGGAGTTATCCACAGTCAAAATCAATGTGCCAAGAACGGCTTAACAATCGGTATGAAACACGTCAGACAGCATTTGACCCAATGCGAGGTTGTATTGACGAACTAGATCGTTATAACGACCATAGAATTTGCGAAAAGCCGACTTCAATCGAGACTGTTGAAACCCCTGTACCATCAACTTGTTTGTCAGTAGCTTACCTCGATTTAAAAACTGACTATACGCAGAACAAGCTCTTGCATATCGAATCAGTTGAGATATATAAACACCATATGCAGGTGATAATGGAATATTGCTACATAAATATGGGAAGCTGACGATGGAGAAACTGAAATCATCCCGTTTGTCATACAGTTGAGTTGTCAGTTTGCCGTTAATGTCTACTTTGAATAAAATATCTAAGTATGAAGCAGAAGTGGACGACTCTGTGGTGTCCTTTATTTCGAGCTCACAGGGATATATCAAATCGACATATGAATGAAAGCTATTATTGTTAATAGACAAAACGTCATCGATATATCTAAATGTCGAATTGAAGGCCACAGCGAGAGATTTATTCTTCTCGCGTAGAAGTTTTTTAATAAATTCTGCTTCATATGAATATAGAAACAGATATATAAAACAGGTATTGAAGATAATTCTTCTTAACGGTCGGATTTTCGAGCGTACAGATAGGAATGCAATCTACGTGATCGCTCAGCAACAAAACCATTTAATAACTAAAAGCAAATCTGTTTATTTTTGTTTCACTTTGTGGACAGTGATGAAAAAATTATGAATAATATAACATATCGATGAAAGAAAATAAGAATTCTCTGAAGAAAATGCTCATATGAATCTACATGATGTAATCTACGTTCCGTGTGTTTTGTAATTTCCATCTTTTTGGGCTAAATGGTGGTAGTAAAACAAATCGGAGCACTCTACCGGATCTTTTAGACTGGTTTAGTCTTGATATTATACTACCTACTGAATTTCCGAATAGAAAAAAAGAGAACCAACAAGCATTTTTTGAATAAAGGTCACTTAATAAACAATGTGACCGGTCAACAGGGGATGTGTACTCCTCCTAGGCACTTGATCCCACCTCTGGTGTGTCCAGGGGTCCGTGTTTGCCCAACTATCTATTTGTATTGCTTGTAGGAGTTGTGAGATTGATCGCTGTTCGTTATCTTCACCTTGCATTGACAACCAAGCAAAGAATACAGAAAGTAATGAATTAGCATCAACTATAACATATTACCTGAAATAAAATGTATCAGGAACAATTTTCATGTAAATATGATAATGTATTTCATCATTTCTATCGATTTCCACATGACATTGAATTTCGTACAAAACAGCATATACGAATAATTTATGAAAAGAAGATGTGTCCAAGGGAAAAGAACATGTCTATATATTGATAATAACACTTTAAAAACATCAAATCACTATTTGTCTGTAAGTTTAAGATGTCTTGTGTGAGTTTTCTATAGATCGTTTGAATATATTCAGTGTGATTGGTCGATAACGTAGATTACAAAAAATAGTTTACAGAGGAAAAGATTTGGGGTGTTTGAATCATTTGAACGTAAATTCGCAAATGTTAGTTCACTTTCTATGAGGGTTATGATTTGTTTGACACTATTATTTGAATATTTGTTAAAAACTTTGCAAATCTAGGAAAGCAGAGCTTGTTTAAATTTGATAACGTAGATTACAACATTTCACAGATTACATAGATATCGCATCGTCTACTTCATAGATCTCACACCTTCATTATTGTTTTCTTTCTTTCATAGATGGGTATACACCATAGAAGGACATTCACAAAACACAGAGGTGAATATCAAACACATCATGCATCAAAAATGTTCTTAGAGTTAAAACTTATGACATCAGATCAAAAGTTATTCAAAATGGCGTTTGATGCTTTGATGTTCTTTTCATTTTAGTTAATTTCGTACGTTACAATTTTTATTAGATATGTTGTGTATTTGAACGCTTGTTGTAATAAGGTGTCATAAAGTGATACAAATTCTGATAAATTTAATACAATAACATTTGTGATACTAGTACGTATCAATGTGACAAACATATAATGCCATTATTTTATATGCTACGTATTTGTTGTTATTGTCTGAATAATGAATAAGAATAGAAATAAGTAAAATCGTCCGTTTGCTGATTATCGATTTCAATGTTAGGTATGCTTACTTGCTAGTATTTATTAAAAAATAGATATGAATATAGGTGATGGTATTTATATATATATCTTCCTTATGAACCTCCCTTGCACTACACAAGGAACTACACGTAGACTTATAAAAATGAAACAAGAAATTAAGATACTGCTGCCAGCTTGCTACAGTAGTTGAATCTGCTGTTTTAAAAATTCAAAGAAAGAAAACAAATTTTAAAATGTGACATTTTCATTTAAGTTGCATTACAAAGATTGTTGAATATTGACGATTTATAATCCACGTTATCTCCTTTTTGATCACTATCGTAACACTATAATTTAGATTAGTGTGCGATATTTTGTTTATTTCATAACTATACAAGTCGATCTATCATTTATATGTAACATTTCAGAAAATTTTCTCCTTCTCTTTACAGTGATAGAGTTAAAAAATTGCTCTAAAGAATAAGGACTTTTTTTTATTATTCTAGAGATGATATAAATTTTTCTTTACCAATTTTACAATTTGTATATCAAAGACTTTCGTACATTGTAAACTCTCAAAATGAAGTAATTTTTTTAATGTAACAATATATTGAATTAAGATGTTTTGCTAAACTGTGTAGATAACGTAGATTACAAACTGAAAATGGACAGATCTATTCCACTGAACATTATTTTTTTCATGATTTGTGGTTGAGTGTTAAATTTTTGAAATTTTATGTTATGAATGTTTTTCTTTTATAACCTATCGTTCAAAAAAGTATTCTAAAAACTTTATTTTTTTTTAAATTCTTCAGAAAAAGTGTCCACATTATATGAGCATTATATCAGCATTTCGCAAATTCTATGGTCGTTATAACGATCTAGTTCGTCAATACAACCTCGCATTGGGTCAAATGCTGTCTGACGTGTTTCATACCGATTGTTAAGCCGTTCTTGGCACACTGATATTGACTGCGGATAACTCCGTTTACCTGATCAGGATATAGGGCTCACGGCGGGTGTGACCGGTCAACAGGGAATGCTTACTCCTCCTAGGCACCTGATCCCACCTCTGGTGTGTCCAGGGGTCCGTGTTTGCCCAACTATCTATTTTGTATTGCTTGTATGAATTATGAGATTGATCACTGTTCGTTATCTTCACCTTGCATGAGAATAGGTGATATAGACCTAGTCAGGCACTGGTTCACTGAGGCTGTAGACGGAGACTAACTAAATCGTAACATCGGGGCTTGTTTGACTTGATGATGGTGAAATCACATCTCAAAATAATGGACATAAACACAATGTCTGCTAACAAAAAATGCAAACGAATGTGCACTTTTAGAATTTGAATTGCATAAAATTTGAAAAATATGTAATAAAAAGGTTATTGACTGATATCAGTAAAATATTACGTGGGCATACTTTCCGATAATCAGTCAACAAAGTGTAGATAATCGTATTCACCGATAAGGCGAATCACCCTGTGCTTCCATAGTTTTTATACAATTAAAACGTCATTTACACAGCCTACTGTGACATGAACTTGATAACTTTATATAATCTGGCTGTATACTTTCATTTTGTGATGTTTGAAAAGTTATAAAATCTTTTCAAAATACCAATACGACCTATAGAAATTTTTATATGTAATATTATTACATTCTCTTATGACTACCTTGAGTCACTCAAATGATACTGTTACTCAAGAATATTTGTTGGTGTCTTCGCCCCCTACGAGCCCTGACAGTGGGGCCAAAATTTTAAAACAGACTTGTGATCTTTTAAAATCCCCTTTTGTGGCCTAAGAATGGGGTTAAAACTTTTTTAGAATGTTGCAATTTTTTAAAATCCTCGTTCGAACCCTAAAGATGGGGCTACACATGACTATAACAAACACAAATTAACATCTAGGTCATTAAGCTTGCATCATCAACATGTAATATTCTTTTAATTTGATTTTATTATGTGATGCTCAAGTGACCATTTTGGCTTAGAGGCCTTTTGATTGGAGTCAATTAACTTGTTTGGGGGTAACGTTTGGTTGTTTGTTTGTTTTACATTCCATCGAGAATTTTTCTCACTCATTTTGAAGTGTCACCAGCTGTAGGTGAAGTGCATAGCGCTCAGGGTGATCCAAAACATATGTTACACTTTTAAACTGTTATAAAATTTTAATACCTTAAGTTACAATTATGAAATTTACAACATATAACAAAAAGGATTTAAATTTTTTTGTCAATGCATACATTTGTCACAGCTTCCTTATTAATCACCAAAAACTTTCTTCGGAATAACATATGTCGTTTTACAACATATGTTCCAAATGACGTCCCTTTGTCTTTAACATTATTTGAACACGATTTCTGAAGTTTTTTTTACCACAGCTTTACATGTATCAACAGAGATTGATCTTATTTCGCATGAAATTGCTGTTTTTAAGTCTTCTGTTGTTTGTGGGGAAGGAGAGTACACTCTGTCTTTTAGATAACCCCACAAGAAGAAATCAAGGGGGTTCAGATCGGGGGAGTGCGGTAGCCAAACATTTGCGGTACGATAAGAAATGTATTGATCACCAAACGTGTTGTCAAGCCACTGAAGAACACAACCTGCAGTGTGTGGCGTAGCACCGTCCTGTTGAAACCACACATTATCGAAATTTACAACTTTTCCTCTAAGAGCTGGTAGAAATTTTTACTAACGGTGCCATTCAGTTCATGCAATACCCGTCTAACTGATTTTTGTGGAGTTTCAGTAATAACTCTATCAATGGCATCAATGTTCTCTTCGGTACGGGCACTCCCTGGTCCCCCAATACCAGAATTGCGTCTTGTGTCATTTGCGGTGCCTTTAACTTCAAACTTCCTCACAAGTCTGTAAATTAGCATTCTGTTGAGCACTTTCATTCCAGGATGTTGTTTTCTCATGGTTCTAATGACTAAAGTAGCAGATTTACACTCATAGTAAAGTTTGACAATTTCTGCCAGCTGTTCACATGAAGGTTCCATCTTGAAAATGTGATGACGTCATTATGACGTCATAATTAACTGACTATTTAACAGTGTGGGTTCGTCTGCTGCGACACGGGACCTCCGTTTTTAAGGTCATATCCGAAAGCCCGTGATGCGTTTGACGAAGGAACAATCACTGACCTATGTTTACGTCTTAAGGTAGCTCATTACACCAACATTTTATTTAAGGTAGAGACGGATAGCAACCACGTGATCAGTAAAAATCGTGTATATTCACGTGAATTTATTTTCCGGAATTCCGTACGCCGTCATAGAGTAGTTGAAAAACATAAAGGGGTTCCGAAAGTACAAGTTGTTGCTGTGACTGACTCGATGATTGAGGGGGTCGTCTCGACGAAAGATAGAGACAGTTGGCCATAGTTTAGATTAGGAATACGTCAATGTAATAATAGTGGACCAAATGTTTCGTCCGTGCAGAATGGCACTTTTTACCTCACGACCATGCATAGCTGCGCTACGTAAACAATTTTACAAAGTTGTTGATGTAGCGTGATCGTGATGTCCGACTCCGAGTACGAGTGCTGCGAGTTTCAATACTGTTTATGTAGTCATTGAGAGTTTAAACAAAGTTTCTTCTGAGAAGAGAAATTCGATGGATGCATTCAACGTGGATAACGAGATTATAATTTCGTTTGGTAAGTGAAAAAATATGGCAAATTAAATTTGTATTCAACCCACTTTTCCTCTGCTATTTCACAACGTGATTTTATAATAACATCTATAAACACACAACTTGGAGATGTTTCATTTTCTTTGCATTTATATATTCCATATGTGCCCAAAATATAACTCCTACAAGCTCATGTAATTGTAAATGAATATCATGTATATGACACATTTAAAAAAATAGGGCTCTCAGCCTCCCACAAGTTTTTTTTTGGAGGGGGGGGGGTGGGTGTTGCACTAAATTTCTATTTGGTATACATGATAGTACTTATAGTATCTTGAAATTTCATTGACCTAAGATATATTTCAAATCTGGGGTTTCATGTTTCACACAAGCATGAAAGTCTACAATTTAAAATATCAATATTTTGTAAAATCACAAGTCCCCTCATAGGCAAATGTATGTATTGTATGAACATAAGATATATATGTCCTTCTCTTGACCCACACTTGGTAAAGGAGACATGTCTGATAAATCTAGAGTTGACTTGTTTTGATATTATTAGAATGAACTGGCAGTTTATCGTATGAAAACATATTTGTCATCTCATATTGCAATATGATAATCATGATGTTTATTCACCTCATTAAGGGGGGGGGGGGTATGGGGTATGTACAGTTTAAATAGAAGTTAGCTATAACAATATAAAGTAAATAACAATCATTCAGATGTACTACTACTGCAAGAGTTCACATTGCTGCACTGCACACATTTAACATAGTGTTACATATGTAATACTGATTTCAGACAAGATTTTAAAAATTAACATAATAAATGTAATTTTCAATATATCAGTATTTTAAAGTTCACTGAAGATGCATTGAGACACACAATTTTAAAATTGACATTGTCTGACACAGTATAATTAATGATTAATACTGACTGTGCAAATATTAATTATGATGATTTTTTCCCTAAGTATCATCCTAAGGACAAGTGCAAGTTGAAATGGATTTCGAGTCAACAACTTCAACAGCAATTTGCCTTGAAAATCAGCAAGAAAGGTACAGTATTTTCTAAGATATAATTTTTTATTTTAACACCAGACATTTGTAAAGGCTATTCTTAGTATATTAAATAATCATATTCATCTTTTTTTTTCAATATTTGAATATACAGAATATATTTTAACAGGTACTTCATTTACATTGATGATGTCATATCCCCTGAACCCCACAACTTTACAGGTTACAGAGAAAATTCAAGAACTTCTGCACAATGTGGGACTCCGATAGAATCAATAATGTATTTGTGAGCCCAGATATATTGTGCAACATACTAAAGTGTGAATTTAGTTGAAAACAAGTACATGTACTCATGTATACTATTATATGTCTTTCTTAAAGACAATAATATTGCATAAATGTAGATGAAGTGTCATTGTTGATTATTCTAAGTTTTTGATATATCAAAATCAGTAAACATTTCTAAATGAAAATAAAATACCAATTTTTAAACTTTTAATCAATGTGTTTGAATTTCTCATTTTCTACCCCCCCCCCCCCCCCCCCCCCCCCCCCCCCCCCCCCCCCCAACACATTCAGTGCATATATACCGTGAACTTGGAGAAATTACAAATAGATAATGCAGTATGCATGCATTCTGAGTTATCCAATAGCGAGTTTTTGTTTCAGTGTGAGACTACAAGTAGGACTCATAAACTTGTGAAGATACATATATATTTGTGAGAGCAACCGGCGCGAGCCCCCCTAAAATTTTCAAGTTTAAGGTAAATCGTGGTATGTTGTTTAGAAAAATGTATACGATAAAAGAAGCAATAATTTCCTCCACTCTCGGAGAAATAAATGTCTGACAAAACATTTTGATTTATTGAATTACTCTTAGACCCCTGCCTCATACAGTCCCCCCCCCCCCCCCCCCCCCCCCCCCCCCCCCGATTACAGTTTCCGATCCGCTCCTGAAATAGCTTATAGAAACCTTCTTATTGTCTGTTTCAATTCTCAGAGGTAATTTGGGATCGAATGCTTAAACATTTTAAGTTATTAAAAAGTTAGTAGTTTATCTCTGCTGGCTAAATCCTTCTTCTCAATGCGCCGAGTGCAATTCATGATGTCTATGTTCCTGCTCATTCTTTCTCCTCCATACCATGCAGTATATTAAAGGGGTTGGGATGTAATGGAGACATTTGTTTTAACAAATATAAATTGTATTTCTATTTTTTGTGGGGGTTTTTATGTGGGAAAACTCTAATATTAATCATCAAATGTGATGACATATGATAAATTTATATTCTGAGTGTAAGTGCACAAAGGTCAACAACGAGAACTACAACAAAGTATAAGCTAAAATTTGAAATACATACTTTCTGTATTATATTTATTAATTTAAAAAAGGTATTACAAAGAATCTTCGAATTTTAGCAAGCTTTTTTTGATGGATTATTTACAACATCTTTTAATAATTCTTTTTCTTACGAAAATGTGTAGTTTGTAAAAAGGGGGGTGGGGTTAGGAATTTTTTGCTAGTTCCATATTGAACCCCATTATGGTGTATAATTTTTTTCTTATATTTAACTTACTAGTAGACTAACCACTTAATGAAATAAAATAAGAAATTTGATGGGTAATTTTTTTGCAGCTAAAGCAAAAGTATGACCCTGTGTGCAAATATTGTGCACTATTTGAAGGTAATAGGCCAATGTAGCTTTGTTGAAGTAATGTTGTTGCATGTTAACAATGATTGCTGAACTTGAAATTGATGTGTAATATACAATTATGTGAAAGGTTGTTTGAAACCATATATGACAAGTTATGATCCTTTTTACAATAAAAATGTTATAGCTCTATTTGTATATTGCTCTCTACTTATTTTTCTTCACTTATTACGCTTTGCAAAGACTAAAGAAGGTGCTATTAAAATTGCCATATTTCTCAAAAACAAGGTCGATTACCAACATTGATTTTTTAATATGTTTTATATCAAAGCTTCATCATAAACATATATCGAAATTTAAAAAATTCAATGGTTAATTTTTTTAGCATCAACCTATCAATCTCTACCTTAATGGCTCGTTAAAACACCTCTTATGAAGTATGGTTTCACCATCGAAAGAGTGATACAAGCTCTTAATTATTTTATATGAATTTTATATGATTTTCCCCGGAATGATAAAAAAGATGTTTTGTTTGCAAATAAGATAGTCTAGAGTCCAAATTTTCGCTGCCAATTGGTGCATGGTATGGATATCTAATAAACATGCCTAAAAGACTCGGATATAAACGTTCTGATCGTTTAGAAAATGATATTCATGAAAATTGAAAACGTTATTTGTTAATATTTTTTTTTTAGATCTACGGATAAAATCTTCAAAAATATGTCAGTTAGAAAAGAAGTATATCGAAGAAATATATTTTAAAAAGAAATTGAAACGAAATGACCAAATTTCAGATAAATCACTATATTCATACGAGAGAAAAAAAGTACCGATCCTGATCAAAATTTATAGAAATGACAAATAATCATATTGTTGCTAAGTGTATGCACTTTTCATCAAGAAATTAGTTTCCTTTATGAAGTTAATTAATTTGTAAACCATTTTCCATAGGAGGAATGTAGTTTTCTGATTACAGTATTCTATATGACTACCTTTTTTATAATTCCGATCGGGCTTGGTTCAAATTTGAAAAATCGTTATATTTCTAAATTTTGACCATTTCATTTTAATTTCTTTTTAAAATACATTTCTCTGATATATCTTTTTTCTAATTGACATGTTTTTTGAAGATTTTATCCGTAGATCTAAAAACCTATTAGCAAATAACGTTTCCAATTTTTCTATACATTTTTTTAATTTGAAAAATTAGAACGTCTGTCTGAGTCGTTTAGACATCTTTTCTTAGATATTCATATTATGCATCAAACCACAGCGAAATTTGAACTCTAGAATAATATCTTATTTGCAAACAAAGCACCCTTTCTATCATTCCGGGATAAATCACAATTTTTTCAATATAAAATAATTAAGGGCTTGTATCACTCTTTCGAAAGTGAAATCATACTTCATAAGAAGTGTTTTAAGACTTGTAAGTTGTCAGAACTTCTTCCCAATGCTTTTGATTTCATCAATAAAAAGATGTTCAAAACAAAGCAAGTGTTTTAACGAGCCATTAAATAAAATTTTAGTGTAATGAGCTACCTTAATTAAGTTTGATGCGACAATGACATGAGTGGGGCTCGAACTTATGACCTCCCGGTTAGGAAGCGAATGCCCTACCACTGCAGAGCTACCGCGACCGGCCAACTTGTTTGAAGTTAATATACTTCTTTGAAGTAAATAGATAAATAAAATTTTTTGGAGTCAATATATATAGACTTGTTCGAAGTAAATAGAATTATTTGAGAGCTTTACAGATAAACATCATCTATCATTTTTATCAGTGGATATGAAATGTATGTGTATGTAGTGATAACAATTCAAAGAAGCTAAATGAAAACATGCATTGAAGAGAAATGAGTTCTGATACAGCAAATGTGTAATTCTTGTTGTTTAATTAAAAAAAAATGCATTCATTGAATGTACAGAAAAATGCTCTTAGATTGTGATATGACGTTGTGAAAAATTGTTCAGCTGTGAAAATGATAAGGCACTTGTATGCACAAGATCTCTTTGTAAGCCTGCGAAAAATTATGTGTGAATGGATTTTAAATTAAGAGGTTAAAGTGTTGTCAGCTCAATCTTAAGAGTCCTTTGCTTGACAGACATCAAACTTGGTATCCCTTGTACCCCCTAAAGAGTAGATGACACCTACTGGTTTTCAAATCAGAAATCAGTATCTTAGTATTGTGGTTGCTCCTGACTAGTAGATACTTAAGATACCGGTAACCCAACATCTTTTTTTTTTTTTTTTTTTTTTTTTTTTTTTTTTTACAATCATTGCGTCATTTTACGCACAATGCAATAATTGCACACACACACATCACAATATTATCGAACATGCATTACAAGATTATCGAATATAGCAGAGTTGTATACACCATACATGGGGATCATTGTATTTGAGAAACACTTTGTTTATTTGGGGTCATTTTTCAATGTTGAAATATGACCCCCACCACTTGACTTCGATATGGACTGTACAGAAAAGGTTTTGTTTATTTGTGTCATTTTTTTTAATGTTGAAATATGACCCCCTACTGCATGTACCTAACTGAAATATGGGTTGCAACGGGTCACTATTTAATGTTACACCGGCATATGCTAACTATGCAGACAGGAATTTTGTGTCAAAAATAATTAAAGATTCGTAACCTCAAATGATTGACTTTCTAAAGTCATAAAAACGTAAACTGTGAACTGACCTGTTGATGATTCTTGAGTAGAGGCAAACATTATCTTAGATATGCATTTAGTACCAAACATATAGGCATACCATATACCCTAGCAATGCACTTCACCCCCCCCCCCCCCCACCCCCACCCCTCAAAACCAGTATTTCTTCTCTAGTTTGATTGTACATGTATCATTTCATTATTACCCGAGTGAAATGAATGTTATCACGCACAATGAATAAGATTGATTATTGTTGTAGTTAGAGGTCTAAGAATACATCAGTCTATATAACATTGTATCGATATCGCATCGTCAATACATGTACGTTAAACACATGTATCAATATGATATCGTCGGTGTACCGTAATACAGTTGTAAGTTATACTAGTCAGTAGTCAACGCGCTTACACACTGAGCTACTCAGCTTGGCGATTAGATTTAAAAGGAATATACATGTACATGTATTGCTGGATATTTATATCAAAAGAAGTCGACCATTATGACGATGTACTATACCTCCTTAATCTGGTATGATTCTGAGAGCACTCATACTTTAAAGGTGAAGGAGAGGAAGACTTCTTGTGATATTCAGGTTTATCGGTTTTGTTGTTATGAAGCTATGGGGCTTTCAATTATTCATTGTTTTGTCCGTTTTCTAGTTTGTGACATCATATTTCATAGCTAGAAGAAGAGAATGGGTGGTCCTCTATGGTATCTTACGCAAATAACTTGAATGCTCAGAGCTAAACAGATTACTCTAACATTTTTAAATTATCAGTTGAAGAATGACCACATCTTTGAGTAGATGTAAAAGTGCATACTAATTTAAATTTTGAAATTGATTCATTTTAATTAGCAGTTCAATTTGTTATGTCTAACTTGTGGTTCATTTTGTTACTGTTGACTTGATGTATACCAACATGTTTAGAGATACATGTATCAATAAACAGTTGAATTGAATTTCCAACATAACTCTCACTCTTATAAAGTTAAAAATACATGTAATGGGTGTAAAAAAAAATCTTACTTTATGAAATCCAAGCAATGCCTCATAGCACTTAACAAAAATATTAACCAACATGAGTTCAATACAACGGACTCCGACTTGTCATTTTGATTGCTTAAGCGGTTATTTGTATTCAGTACGTCCGCGCGTCATAATTTTTCTGAGGAAAAATTGCTTAAATTATTTTTAATCGTACATGTACAATGTACGTATCGGGCTCGATATTTACCAGAAGTTGTGCGTGGTGGGGTCCCAATAGAGGTAGTTTAATTGTGCACATGCACTTGTGGCATGGATCATGTAACACGCCACCCCCTCCAGCCTTATTTTTTGATCTGGCATCTGCTCACCTTCCTATTTTGGACTTGTACATGTAAAGAGGTTCGCACCTGGATTTGGAGTAATGCCAATTTTTAAGAAGTGCATTTTTGATTTCTATACTAGCGGAAAAAAGAAACTGCATTATTTAATATATGAAAATATAATAAAAAATAACAATGAACAAATTTTATTTTTTGTAATACTGTTAACAAATGTATTCGTTACAACATTTCATAATCCATTAATGTTAACGTCGAATAACGTCAATTTCAACACGCTCGAAAGACACTGGTATTCGAACTTGAATTAACAAAGTTAATAACGCGTGTGACCACCATTTGCATTCACGCATGCTTGACAACGGCGCCTCATTGATGCTACTAAAGTGTTCAGAAACGCTTGAGGGATGTTGTTCCAGATGTTGGTTAAAGCCTGGCCTAAATCAGCCAACGTCACTGGCTGATTTGTTAAACGGCGTAGACGTCGTTCCATTTCATCCCAGACGTGCTCGATCGGCGATAAATTGAGGGAAACAGCTGGCCAAGGCAAGACATCGACATTCTGTTGAAAAAAAGTCCCTGACTACACGTGCAACATGTGGCCTTGCGTTGTCTTGCTGTAGAGTGATGTGCTTTTGCTGTCTCTGTATGAAGGGTGTCACATGGCGCTGGATATATTCGTCTCGATAACGTACGCCGGTGAGATTTCCATTGACAATTTCTAGAGGGGTCCTTCCACGTGATGTTATTCCACCCCACACCATAACGCTACCTCCACCGACTTTTCGACGTTGCACAACACAAGCGTCCTGGTACCGCTCCCGAACGCGACGATACACTCCACAACGGCCGTCACTGCTATCCAAATGAAATCTGGATTCATCAGTGAACAAAGTATTGGCCCAGTCCTGTATTCTGAATCGCAGATATCGGCTGCACCACGCTAGTCTAGCGATACGATGACGTTGAAGCAGTATTGGATGCACCGCTGGACGTCTTGGTCTGATGTTGTGCTCGCGCAGACGATTACACACAGTTCTTGGACTGATTGGTCGAAGTCCAGGAATGCTACGAGCAGTCAAACGTGATGTTTGGAAACGATTTTTCAGGTGTACAAGTCTAATGTGGTTGTCCTGTCGACGTGACGTCACACGAGGACGTCCAGAACGTGGGCTAAATATGAAAAAAAAGAACTTCATACATTGTCAGAATGGGTTAAAAGCACAAGAGGGATATTAAAATCCCGCATTAGACACATGAAAACAAAAGTACGTACCATCTATCCTTCTGTGTTTAGTAAACCAGAAGTGATAAAAGAATTAGATAGGTTACATGAGGAATATGTTTTGGTTCCAGCTGACAAAGCTAGTAACAACATTGTCTTTGTTTGTAAGGCTCATTATTACAACTGTAATTTAAACGAACTTGGCATTAATTCCACTTTTGGTAATCATACTTATACTCCAACTGCCCTTTCAAAAGATGAAATTCTTCAAAACCATGCTTCAGTTTTAAACACATTTAATATTCCAGTCAATGGGTCGAATGAAGATGAGTTACCGTACCTATACTTGATTCCTAAACTACATAAAAATCCTTACAAACAAAGATATATTGCTGGATCCAGTAAGTGTTCTACCAAGCCCCTATCTTTGCTCCTCACGAAAATGTTAACAGCTGTGAATGAGAAACTTCAAACTTACTGTGCGACTACATATGCCAGAAGTGGTGTTAATCAAATGTGGATTTTAAAAAAATTCAAAAGAACGTTTAGTAAACTTGAAATCACAGAATTTTTCCCAAATCAATAGCATTAAAACCTATGACTTTTCAACACTATACACGACCATTCCTCACGATAAATTAAAGACTAGACTTTTTGACATCATAGACAGTTGCTTCTTCAACAAAAACGGAAAACGGAAATATTCATATCTAGTGATCAGTCATTCAAAAACTTACTTTGTTAAACACCACTCTGATTCCACGCACAAGTACTCTGAAGTTGAAATAAAAATATGCTAGAGTTCCTCATTGACAATATCTTCGTGGTCTTTGGTGATCAGGTCTTCCAACAGTCTGCTGGAATTCCCATGGGCACGAATTGTGCTCCTTTGTTAGCTGAGCTGTTTTTATATTCATATGAAGCAGAATTTATTCAAAAACTTCTACGTGAGAAGAAAAAATCTCGCGCTGTGACCTTCAATTCGACTTTTAGATATATCGATGACGTTTTGTCTATTAACAATGGTAGCTTTCATTCATATGTCGTTTTGATATATCCCTGTGAGCTCGAAATAAAGGACATCACAGAGTCGTCCACTTCTGCTTCATACGTAGATATTTTATTGAAAGTAGACATTAACGGCAAACTGACAACTCAACTGTATGATAAACGGGATTATTCAGCTTCTCCATCGTCAACTTCCCATATTTGTGTAGCAATATTCCATTATAACCTGCATATGGTGTTTATATATCTCAACTGATTCGATATGCAAGAGCTTGTTCTGTGTATAGTCAGTTTTTAAATCGAGGTAAGCTACTGACAAACAAGTTGATGGTACAGGTATTTCAACAGTTACGATTGAAGTCAGCATTTCGCAAATTCTATGGTCGTTATAACGATCTAGTTCGTCAATACAACCTCGCATTGGGTCAAATGCTGTCTGACGTGTTTCATACCGATTGTTAAGCCGTTCTTGGCACACTGATTTTGACTGCGGATAACTCCGTTTACCTGATCAGGATATAGGGCTCACGGCGGATGTGACCGGTCAACAGGGGATGCTTACTCTTCCTAGGCACCTGATCCCACCTCTGGTGTGTCCAGGGGTCCGTGTTTGCCCAACTATCTATTTTGTATTGCTTATAGGAGTTATGAGATTGATCACTGTTCGTTATCTTCACCTTGCATTCTAAACAAGATGTGTTTGTGAAACACAAATGCCCCGATAATGACCAATTCCAAAGATGGCCATGTTCACAAAGGCAAATATTTTGGTACCAGTAGAAAGATCTTGTCACAAAAAATGCTCATGTCCAATATATCAATGTCCAATTACCTTTACGTCAATAGACAATTATGTCCACATCAAATTCGCACAAAACTTTACTCTGTTCCATTGAGAGTTTTACATACGTTATTTGAAAAAGCCACAGCTAGTCTATGCTTGGATTTTCCAACTCTTGACTATAGAATGAACTCTATGATTATGGATGTTGCCAATCACAGGCTCTTGAAACCACCACGGGTCATGGATGATATTCCTTCCAAATCGTACCGCCAGTTCCCTAAGCTCAAATTTACAATCAAAGGAATAGATGCCGTCAACATAACCAACATTCTTCGTCATAAAAAAGTCTAGTTGTGTATTCCAACTTATTTCAAGTTTAAGTCTACGCCCTGTATTTCCTACAAATATACGTCTACTATTGCATCCAAACCTTTCAATTATAAACCATCTTTGCAGTGCCTAGATATAGACCATCTTATACTTAATCCACCTACGTGTTCTTGTTCTTAATCTTCCTTCAACCATAGTCCAGCTGGACATGTCATTACTGGTGATGTTGATATAGTTGAAAACAAGGAACCTCAAATCACTTATTCTAAAAGGTCCTAAATACAGAGAACCTCGGTCTTTCAATTGACAACAAAACTTCATTTCTATTATGAATTCTGTCGAGGGGTATGCCAGACGATGGGCTAAATATGAAAAAGAAGAACTTGATACATTGTCAGAATGGGTTAAAGTATAAGAGGAATATTAAAATCCCGCATTAGACATATGAAAACAAAAGTTCGTACCACCTATCCTCTGTGTTTAATAAACCAGAAGTGATAAAAGAATTAGATAGGTTAGATGAGGAATATGTTTTGGTTCCAGCTGACAAAGCTTGTAACAACGTCTTTGCTTGTAGGCCTCATTATTACAACTGTATTGTAAACGAACTTGGCATTTTTTCCACTTTTGGTAATCGTACTTGTACTCCAACTGCCCTTTCAAAAGACGAAATTCTTCAAAACCATGCTTTAGTTTTAGACACATTTAATATCCCATTCAATGGGTCGGATGAATATGAGTTACCGTACCTATACTGGGTTCCTAATCTTCATAAAAACCCTTACAAACAAAGATACATTGCTGGATCCAGTAAATGTTCTAGTAAGTCTCTATCTTTGCTCCTCATGAAGATATTAACAGCTGTGAAGGAGAAACTTCAAACTACATGTACATATGCCAGAAGTGGTGTAAATCAAATGTGGATTCTAAAAAATTCTAAAGAACTTTTAGTAAACTTGAAATCACAAAACTTTTCTCAAATGAACAACAAAACGTATGGTTTTTCACCTCTTTACACGACCATTCCTCACGATAAATTAAAGATTAGACTTTCTGACATCATAGACAATTGCTTCCTCAACCAAAATAAAAAATACAAATATTCATATCTAGTGACCAGTCATCCAAAAAATTACTTTGTTAAACGCCGCTCTGATTCCATGCACAGGAACTCTGAAGTTGAAATACAAAATATACTGGAGTTCCTCATTGACAATATCTTCGTGGTTTTTGGTGATCAGGTCTTGCCACAGTCTGTTGGAATTCCCATAGGCACGAATTGCGCTCCTTTGTTAGCTGACCTGTTTTTACATTCCTATGCAAGGTGAAGATAATGAACAGTGATCAATCTCATAATTCATACAAGCAATACAAAATAGATAGTTGGGCAAACACGGACCCCTGGACACACCAGAGGTGGGATCAGGTGCCTAGGAAGAGTAAGCATCCCCTGTTGACCGGTCACACCCGCCGTGAGCCCTATATCCTGATCAGGTAAACGGAGTTATCCGCAGTCAAAATCAGTGTGCCAAGAACGGCTGAACAATCGGTATGAAACACGTCAGACAGCATTTGACCCAATGCGAGGTTGCATTAAAAAAAAAAAAATTATGCTTCTCATTTACAATATCTTCGTGGTCTTTGATGATCAGGTCTAACAACAGTTTGTTGGAATCCCCATGGGCACCAATTTTTCTCCTTTGTTAGCTGACCTGTTTCTATATTGCTATGAAACAGAAATTATTCACAAACTTCTACGGGAGAAGAAAAAATCTCTTACTGTGGCCTTCAATTCGACATTTTGATAGATCGAAGATGTATTATCTATTAACAATAATAATTTTCATTCATATGTCGATTCAGTATATCCCAGTGAACTCGAAATAAAAGACACCACAGAGTCGTCCACTTCTGCTTCAAACTTAGATATTTTATTGAAGGTAGATATTAACGGCAAACTAACAGTTCAACTTCATGACAAACGGGATGATTTCAACTTTGCCATCGTCAACTTTCCATATTGATGTAGCAATACTCCATTATCACCTGCATATGTTGTCGTGCTCTGAGTATGGTTATTTTTTAAATCGAAGCAGGCTACCGACAAACAAGTTCATGGTAAAGGGGTTCCAACAATCTCGTTTAAAATCAGCATTTAGCAAATTCTATGGTCGTCATAACGAATTAGATTGCCAATACAACCTATCATTAGGTCAAAATACAGTCTGATGTGTTTCATGCCGATTGGTAGGTCGTTCTTGATACACTGATTTTTACTACGGATAATTCCCTTTACCTGATCAAGATATAGGGCTCACGGTCGGTGTGGCCGGTCGACAGGGGATGCTTACTCCTCCAAGGCACCTGATCCCACCTCTGATATATCCAGGGGTCCGTGTTTGCCCAATCTCTACTTTGTATTGTTTATAGGAGTCATGAGATTGATCACTGTTCGTTATCTTCACCTTTCATTATACAAAATAAATTGCATATCCTAGTTTGTATTTGATCAATCAGAAACTAGACTACGGTACGAGTTAAATTATTTTGGGATATATAGTGTTTCACAAACATATTTTGGTAACAAATGATCTAATATCTCTGGCAATTGATTGCAGGAAGAGCATAATGTGGAGTATTTAATACCACATCTATTCAAGTAGTAGTTTGAAGCAGATAATCAGTGAAGCATTTGGAATTGAAACCACTATAATTTTCTTTCCGCAGTTGTTTTAAAAGGAAACATATAAATGTACGTCATGAAAAATTTATTATTCATTTTTACATTGCTGAAATACATATAAACACTCAAAGTTTGACGTCTATGGTATTAAGTACTATTGTTAAATAAGGGCTGTAGAGTAGTAGTCCTGTGGTAAGAATTGGCAGATTCAGAGGGTGGACTGGACTTTCCTCTAGGGGATATAGTAGTCTGATGTCGAGAAATAACAGATTTGGAGGGTGTGCTTGACTTTCCATGAGGGGCTATAGTAATGGCAGATTTGGAGGGTGGACTGGACTCTGCATTTTTTAGTCATGTCTTTAAAATGTACCCGCACTTTGAACACTGATTACTATAAGAGGTGACTGTCATGAAAATTAGACAATTGCTGTGGCTTCTCCTCAACTTAAAGTCAATTATATTTCAACAACTTCTTTACTGTCAATAAAGTGAAAATTTGCTTAAAACTTCATTTAAAATATTACAATGTAAATATCTATATAAGAATCAGTCCAATTTACTAAATCCAAGGAGCTTCCTGGGGCAAAGTCTCTTGGGCCCTCATCAAGACTTTCATCCTGGACCTGATATGAACATAGCATTAGTCTTGTAAAAATGTACATTCTGATGAAAAGAATTGCTTATATTTTCTTGTGCTAAAGACTAACAATATATTTATTCTCTTTGTTATACAGAGCACATCGGACTTTGACAGATACTATCTGACCAATGGATAGACATTTCTGCAGATGGAAGAAAAAACCCACATGCATCTAAAATGAAACTACATGTGATGTACTTATTTTCTGCAGTCAAGACATCTTTGTACAAAGGGATGATCCGTTCCTTCCAAAAGCAACAACAAAAGCTGTTAAACCAAGATTAATATGGATAACTACTAATTGAGATTATTTTCTGTCCCTTTTTAAAAATTGCAGTTAGCACTTGTTAATGAACACTTTTTGAAAACGCTGTTACATACATGTAGCTGATACTGACTTTTATTTCTTAGAGACCATACGACCCAATTAAAAACCGTTAGTTAACCTTAACTGACAGTTAATTTGTCATTAACACTTATGTTTATATAGTACCAGATAGACAGTATGTGTCAGTTAGCCTAACCTAATAAACCAACGAAAAAGAAAGCTTAAACAGAAACAGGGAAAAATAATGCACATTTTACAAGAACGTGATCATAACAACATCAAAGAAACACAAGTATTCAAAATCACAATTAACACATGGATTTTTGTTAATTTGCAAGCATATGTCATAGATACCGTAAGGCAGGGAAGGAAATAACTACCAAAGATAAAAAATATTCCATGATATAGTGTGACGAAATATTTTATGTAAACAAGAGACTACTTGCACGTGCAGTATAACACTGCAATTTCGATGGGTTTCGTTCCGTTCCGTTAAATACTAATACCCACACGGATATTGGTATTTTGCGGAAAGTAACCAGCGCAGAAAATGTGCATTTTATATCAGTATAATAGATACATATAAAAAGAATTGACAATGGCTAGATGAGAGATGAAAAGTTAGTAATAGAATGTTGATTAAGAATAGATGACCTATGCAACGGAAGTGATGATAATCGTACCGTATATTGTTTACAAATTAATGAGTGAGAGATAGATTTGGTTAGGGTAGAAGGATGACCAATCGTATTGTAAGAGGTCAAGTATTTATATATATATTATTTACATAAAAGCAAAGAAATTGAAATTATGCAAAAAGTGAAGTTGGATATGCAATATTGAGTTACAGATTTTTCAAGGAGAGAGTTGTGTTGGTTTTCAGTTTGAATTAAAAGTCACTGTCAATAGTGAAGATTTTTATTGGACTTTGTATCTGCCTTTCATTTATACAGATAAGATATTTAGTATACTTGCAAATTTTCAGATGGCTTATTCAATTTTTGTGCTAACTTTTATGATAATGTTTGTAATATATTGTGTGCTGTGTAATATTTATTGTAATCCATAATGATGGGATGTTTCTTTAATAAAACAGTCACCGATACAGACCCTTGTCTCAGCCTTTCATTTATACTGGTTGAATGTGATAGGGCTACTCCGTTCAACCTGAGAACACAAAGACCCCGAGGTTTACTTTATTGCTCCAGTATATGCGTGTCCCGCTCTGTGCCATACCTGACTTAAAGATACCTCTTCACCAATTCATCATTTGAGTAATTCTAAAGTCTTAAGTTAGTTATGAGGCGATGATATGATACATTATAACTACAGATCTGTATCAACGCAGAGGAAAAGCTCATATGATTAGACATAATTGTATATAAAAACTAGAACTTTAAATCCCGGTGTTTTATTTTTCATTTTACAACCCTCTACTTTTTACAGTGAATTCCCACTTAAGATACCCCATAACTGGTTCCGTTCATTTTCGCAAAATACCAATAGCCTTACATGTATCAGACTTAGTCTCTACACAGAAGACAAAATACCAGGGTAATGAACAGTGATCAATCTCATAACTCCTATAAACAATACAAAATAGAGAGTTGGGCAAACACGCGCCCCTGGATATGAGGTGGGATTAGGTGCCTAGGATGAGTAAGCATCCCCTGCCGACCGGTTACACCCGCGGTGAGCCCTATCTTGATCAGGTAAACGGAGTTATCTGTAGTCAAAATCAGTGCCAAGAACGGCCTAACAATCGGTATGAAACATGTCAGACAGCATTTGACCAAATGATGAATTGTATTGGCAAACTAGAGTATATGACGTCATCCAATACCAATATGTATTATTGGATGGAATTGTTTGTTTTGTTTTGAACATATTTTACTGATGAAATCAAAAGGATTGGGAACAAGCTCTAACAACTTACAAGTCCCTCTCCTAAATTGGATAGAATTTTCAACTGCGAGAATTATTGACCAAAACCTTTGGCTTTTAGCTAACCAGAGATAATGGCGAGTCTTACGTCACCAATTACTGTGTCTCACTATGGGGGACTCCTCACATTCCGGACTTCTGAAAAATAACTACAATCATCAAACATAGTACGAAAGTTTCTCTACTTTTAAAAAATAGACGCGCTATATTCCCTGTGACACGTGCATTGTCTACAACTGCAACCCATACTAGAGGAAATATCTATGATTACAATTTGCAAAGATATCAAAGGCAACTACATTCAATAGTATTAAACTGATGATAGTAACGATCGTTACTATCATCCCAAGATGGCGGAAGGAAATTCCCGTATAAAAGATAAAATAACACCTGGTCGTAATTGTTGCTAGTATATGATATTTCTTACCTACATATCATTCGAAAATAAACAATACAAATAGATATAATAAATAAACGTGGTCTTACCGGAATTTCCTTCCGCCATCTTGGAATGATAGTAACGATCGTAAGTTACTATCATCAGTTTAATACCAGTGTACATTGGAAATGTAAATATTCGTAAATGTATGAGATATAAACTTCGGTTGTCTGACAAATAAACTAAGGAACATAACACATAAGACTTGCAGTGTAGTTTTAATCTTTAATCGAAGATCTTGAGCGGTGATACCTAATACCACTTGAAATGTTGCATGCACTTTACAATTATCTTCGCACATATTCTATTCGCTCATGTCCTCGAAACGACCAGCATTTGTCGATATTGTATTTGCCATAAAATCGGCAAATACCATTGAGACTTTTCCAATATTCTTTATGACAAATGTTGCTTTTCCCCCAGACAAAAGTTGTGACATTGGAAACTAATCACCCGAAATAATTACACTCGCATTAATTTCTGTACTGCAAGCTTCCGGCTGCAGAGACACTGTTTGCATAGTGCTAATCCTATGCTATTATCGGGCATTTTTCTTTCCGAGCACTTTCCATTGTTCATCACCTTGCACCCTGAAAGTAATCTTTATTTGGCAAACACTAAAATCGTGTTAACTTTAGTTTGTTCTGAAGTGCAGAGAGAGAGTGAGTAATTACGCGAGAGTCAGAGAAATGTCAGATTTGTCAAACCCATGTTATTTGGTCAAATTTTATTCTGTACTCTATAATAATACATCTTCTGTAAATATCATTTAATAGTCAAAAAGATTTTTTTTTTTTAATTGAGTCTCAGTGTGAATTATTCCGCCATTAACCTGTAGCTGAGCATTCGGTATCAAGAGTAAATATGTAGTATAGAATTAATATGAAGTTTGTGCTTATTTTATACAATAGAACTACATATAAATGTAGTGTGAATTCACCACCTTTGACTTAATGTGGGTCCCTAAATCAAAATGATAATAATAAAAAATGAAATAAAGATATACTCCCAGCATGTAAAACAAAAGCACCTTTCCATAAAGATTTCTCCTGAATTGAATTTCTTTTCATTAGAATAAGTTTATGACCAACAATTGCAGAATATGATTTAAACACAAACCGTATATTAACGCACTCTTTTTCTACCAATTTGATAAAAAAGTTTTCAGTTTTGTAATAAAACAAAAATCGCTATGTACAGGCAGTATATTGACGTAAATGTAACCTCTTAAATAGTTTCTTTTTGCATTTTTGAATTCAAACAACAGACACAACTTATAAAATGTCACTAAAATGTGTAAAGATTGGACTAGATATTTAACGAAACATTTTTGAAAATACACGAGGGCATGAACGGCGACACTTCATGTCGGCAACTGTTTCATGAAAAAGTATGCTGGCGTGACAGGTTGAAGTTCATATATACCATCAAATATTTTCAAAATTATAGCTACGATTTAATTTAATTTCTGTTGGAATCCCCTGATGTTAAAATAGACGTACTATATCTGTATATCACGTATATTATGTAGTTCTGTATTCATACACGTGTTGTTTACAACTGCAGCGCGTTCATGCGGAAATGGCTATCATCACAATTTGTAAGGGTCTCAAAGGCAAAAACATTGGAAATATTGAATATCTCCACACATATCCCAATAACAAAACAAAAAGTTAAACAAGAAAGAGAGAAGAATAAACAGAGATCAAAACTCGCATACAATTGTTATACAACCAACAACCGCTACACATGTTCAGAAAACACGTACATTTGTAAACATGTAACCATTTCATTTGCCCAAAGTCCTCGATTTCATGACATACGATCGTGAAATTGACAGGACAATGATTAACAGTGTTGAGCAATGTTAAACTGAAGACATTGTTCGAATGTACGGCTGAAATATCAATAAAATGACGCTTTTTGTATACATTTATTTGAAACCAGTTTTTATGCAATTTCCCCTCCAAAACTCCGATTTTTTTTGGATTTTTTTTGTATTTCACATTTTTATTGATTACTTAATGATGCACGACTGTTTGATTTTATTATTTGAACATCAGACGAACATATACATTATAACACATTACGAAAATATAAATGGTTCTCAGCTTTATATCATGAAGTTCATGGAAACTGGATAACAAAATATTTTAAGAAAAGTTAATTTGCATGAAAAACATATTAAATTTTATAACCGTTTCTTAATTCTAATATCCAATCACTGTATGAAAGGTGAAGATAACGCGAACAGTAATCAATGTTATAACACCTATTGTATATCATCAATTTTATGTAGAGTGTTTTATGAAGAATAATGTGTTGTGTATAATCGTCGTCTTCATATTGATAATAATTGACATGCTATTTACTTGTGTGAGCGAAAACACGCTTATAGGCATCAAACGAATTTTAGTCGATTCATAGGCGCTCTTATCCAACGACCGACTTTACTAAATCGTCAATTACAGTTATTTAGTACCCTGTTCATTATCAAATGGCACAAATTTCAGTTACCAGTAAATCGTTCTTAGAAAATTTGAAGTAAGCGACCTTATGTATTTGGGGTTTTAACCCTTATCGGCAGGGACAAATTTTCTTAATAAGTTTGTGATTGATTGTACAGATGCTGGTACATGTAAATAGTATACCTCGTATAATGTTGGTTAGTTGTATATTGTTTAACGTCCCACTCAATAAATTTTCACTCCTATGGAGACGTCACTATTGCCGGTGAAGGGCTGCACAATTTAGACCTAAATATATGTATCCTCGGCGCTTACGGCCTTTGAGCAGGGAGGGATCTTTATCGATCGTGCCACACCTGCTGTGACATGAAACCTCGGTTTTGCGGTCTCATCCGAAGGACCGCCCTAGTTAGTCGCCTCTTACGCAAGGAGTACTGTGAACATATTCTAACTCGGATCCCCACGGGAATAAGAAAAAAGTTCCTTAATTCAACAGTTTTTGAATAGGTATATTGATCATCACCGACAAGGATTGACCATTTATCACACAAATAGGCAAAAGGCTTTCAGATAAATCTCACTCAAGGTTATTTTGTAAAGGTCAACATCACTCAACATATACCTTAACCTTATATTTGAAAAAATCTTAATTTCAACAGTTATTGATCATTTGGACCAAGGTCTCTCAAGGTTAATTTGGAAAGGTCATGGTCACTCATTACATATTCCTTATATGAGGAAAACGTTCCTTATTTCAACAGTTTTTGAACATGCATTAATCATATAATTACACAAATGAGCAATAGACAAATTGCTTTTAGACAAAGGTCACGTAAGGTCATTTTGAAAACGTCAAGCAACATATACACTAAACATGTACCTTATATATGAAACTTCACTTCAACAATATTTCAACAGATATTGATCACCGTGCGATTCATTTGTCATATGAAGTAGTTCACTGGTTGATTGATTGAATATTGTTGTTCGTCCCTATCGAGAATATTTCACTCATATAGAGACGTCACCACTGCCGGTGAACGGCTGCAAACTATAGGCCTATGCTCGGCGCTTATGGCCATTGAGCTGGAAGGGATCTTTATTGTGCCACACCTGCTGTGACACGGGACCTCAGATTTTGTGGTCTCATCCGAAGGACCGCCCCATTTAGTCGCCTCTTACGACAAGCAGGGGGGGGGGGGGGTTTACTGAGGACCTATTCTAACCCGGATCCCCACGGGATTAGTTCATTGGTGAGATGCAGTTCGGAGAGCATCAATCAGTTTTACTGTTATTCTTGTTTAAACACTCAAACGAAAACCCATTAATATAAATTTTTAATTGTAAACATTTTCTAAACCAGTCGAGTTTCCATATCGGTTGAACCGTTCTGAGCACTTTATATTTTGCATTTGCTATTGGATTTGCTTGATATTTCGCTTTGAATCACGGGTAAATATTTGAATACAACATTAATTAAAACCACCAATGAATTCATCTGTCACTTCGTTTACCACCCTGAATGGATAACGTCACGGCAAGCTTGAATTAGAATGCATATGCTCAGCTGTTTTCTCTTGTCGATAATTGATTGTTGTTCAATAGGTGCAATATCTTAAAACCTCATTTCATCACCTCATTACCAGCACGTATTTAGTGCATGAGACATCTAATTGTTACTGACAAAAGTGCATACACATGATACTTGTACATGTAAAAGCAGCCTTTAATATAGCCAAAACCTCAATAAATGTTGTTGTTGGTTTTTTTTATTGAAGACATATTTTTTATTTAACCATCGTGAATCCCTGAATTATGTTATTATCTTTTATCAAGTTACGGCTAACTTCAATGATTGTATCTTGTTTAACGTGCCATCGCATGTCGCGACACAAGACCCCCGTTGTTATGGTCAAATCCGAAAGACCCGTGATTCTGGGCATAAGCCTAAATTTTGCATCCCTTCTGCCGGTAATGGTGACGTCTCCATAGGAGTGAAAAATTCTCGAGAGGGACGTAAAACAATTCAATATCAATCAAATGACCATTTAAAAAAATGTGATCGGTAAAATAGTTATAGGAAGGATAACACATGTATCTTCATCTTTCATGTATATGCTTCTTACATCACACACGTGTGTATAGTTAAAAACTCCCTAGCAACAACATTACATGCATATCATATGGTAACCATTTGAAATCTGTATTCCCTTCGAGTGACCTTACGGATACTGTTGACCTGTAGAATTGAAATTGCTCAGCATTGCATACAAGGCACCCAGTATGGACAATTCTTGTGGTTTTCCACTGCCTGTCATAAATCGGACAATTCACAAATGTGCTTTAAGCCAGGTTCGGTTGTTCAAAAGAGCTAATCGCTCTGAAAACACGACAAATAGACAGACAGACAGACAGACATTGTACGAACTCCATTTTTCTACAGTCGTTCTAGCAATCTTTGTATAATCGTTGTATCGATTTTTAAAGGGTAGTATTCCACATTGAAAATACTATGGATGAAATGAGAAGAGTGGTATCCATTATAAAAATATTATGGATGGAATAGGAAGGGAGTAAATAAAAATAATGGTTCTTAAAACTCTTATTGATTTTAAAGGGCTCACTTTTCGTGACCAATTAAAGTAGACTTCTAGATTACGACTCAGGACCAACTATACGTTATGCAATTTATCTAGTTTTACACTAATCTAAAGAAATGATTGATTGAGTTTATATTGTTTAACGTCCCTCTCGAGAATTATTCACTCATATGGAGACGTCACCATTGCCGGTAGAGGGCTGCAAAATTTAGGCCTATGCTCGGCGCTTACGGCATTTGAGCAGGGAGGGATCTCCATTGTGCCACACCTACTGTGACACTCGACTCGGTTTTTGTGGTCTCTTCCGAAGGTCTGCCCCATTTAGTCGCCTCTTATGACAAGCAAGGCGTACTTATACACTGTATGACCTATTCCACATTTGTAGCCCGGATCCCAACGAAAATAACGAAATGAGTTCAAGAAGCACATGGATATTAAAATTAACGAAGTTTAATCAAAATTGAATACATTTTTGAGCAATTAAAATTACTGATCATAGTCGCAAGACCTTTTGCAAAACACTCAATATGAAGACTTCGGACTCGACATTAAAAGTAATGCCGTCCTTTATTGTTTTCTATAACAATATGTATTCATACACGGGAAAAGGAAGTAGAGAAGCCGCGGTAACAAAATATCCTTTTTGTACCACGAATGAAATAAAGACCACGTGCTAACCATATTCTCTTCCAGAGAATGATAGTGTGTGTTACGAGAAGCAAATGGGCAGATAATGGCACATCATATATCATAACCTGATTAACCTTTAGATAACTTGATTACCACGCCAGTCTTATGGTATTTTTCGCTAAATAACAAATTGTCTGCTCTTTCAATAAACGTTGTGCGTCTGTATACCAGCTGAATGTTTCAACTCCTATCAAGTCGTTTTTAATGACGGTGACGTTTGCATTATTGTACAGGTCCTTTACCTGTTGCCAGCACTCATCATTACACGATAAGACACACCATAACCAGATAAACAGCAATGCCAATATCATGCATAATTTTTAGATTACGAATCATGGAAACCATATGGATATTGGACTAAGGCATTTAAAATCGCCATGTTGCACTAAAAGATTACAAAATTCAATAGTGTAATAAGAAATTAGTTCAAATGTCCAATTGGCATAGTAATGTCAAATTCTGAACCACCCCGTGGGGATCCGTGTTAGAATAGGTCCTCAGTACCCCTTGCGACTAAATAGGGTGATCCGATAAAGACCCCACCCTGCTCAAAGGCCATAAGTGCCGAGCATAGGCCTAAATTTTGCAGCCCTTCACCAACAATAGGGAAGTCTCCATATGAGTGAAATATTCTCGAGAGGGACGTTAAACAATATTCAATCAATCAATCTTCTCAACCTTTTATATTCTGGGACCGGTCGTGGTCAAGAAGCTCACTTCAATACTGGATGTTTCAGGTCTGAATCTTGATCCAGGCGACCGCGCCAAACCTAAGACAATTAAAAAATAAGGAAGATGTTTCTTCGCCTATTGTCCGGCAGTATAGAGTGAAAGTCACAGGTCTTTTCTTACGATATGCGCTGGCACAGTAAAACAAAACTCACTGCTACCTATGCTGCCTTGAGCATAAGGTTGAAAATCGTGACACTTTTCGACCTATGCTCAAGGCAGCAAACGTAGCATTGAGGTTTTTATTATTGTGCCAACACATATCATAAGACATCCCGGACGCTTTTAAGATTTGATTTCTCCAACATCAGGTTTCTCCAACATCGAGCCAAACTCATTGGGAACTTTAATATTGATACGATTGGTTAGTATTTTTGTGGTCGTCCAATGAAAATTCGTGTTTCTAACCACTTTTGATTAGGCCTTTCAATCGAAATATCGCTGGGCTTTTCCGTCAAACGTAAATGACGAAGCGATGTTCCGATGGTAGGTCTAGCAGACAGAAATATGGTGAGATCTACATCGCTAGACGACGTACAATGCAACCGTCTTCTCGTCGATAAAAATTGCACGAAACACTCAGAAGGCCACGAAAATGGCTGTGTAAATCAAATGTGGATTCTAAGGAAATCTAAAGAACTTTTGGCTAACTTGAAATCACAAAACTTTTCTCGGATCACCAACACCAAAACCTATGACTTTTCAACACTTTACACGACCATTTCTCACGATAAATTAAAGACTAGACTTTCTGAAATTATAGACAGTTGCTTCCTCAACAAAAATGGGAAACGGAAATATTCATACATTTATCTAGTGATCAGCCATCCAAAAAATGACTTTGTTAAACACCACTCTGATTCCACGCACAAGTGTTCTGAAGTTGGCATGGAAATATGCTAGAGTCTGTTGGAATCCCCATGGGCGCGAATTCGATATCTACTGTTTGATATGTCAATTATGAAATATTTTGTTTTTCGAATATATAGCAAAACGGCTTGTCATAAACACTCGATTTAATCCCAAGGCCAGAAAATGGTTATAACGTGTTCTGGTGTTGCATGTCAATGATTTACAAAATAATTATTGAGAAGTAACACTTAAAAGGTAATATCATTTACTCATATTGATGGGACGATTGTATCAGAATTCCAAACAAATATTAAACAAGAAACGCAAATGTGCGTGATCAGATACTTGGAAAACAAACAAATAAAATATGATAACTGCTTTGTATTCTGTCACCGTTTCCTTTGATGTGTTAACGTCATTTTCCTAACACTACAAGGCGTTGACCAAGTCAATAGTTACGACTTCATTCGTAATGAGATCTCGCTCATTTCATTTTGTGTTCGTAATTGCAACTAATGCAGTGGGGTTTCGTTTTCTGATATTTCATCGTTGAGACACTTATCTGCATGATGCATTTGTCAACCTTGAATGTCAGAACCAATATCACAACGATTGTTCTTCAAGGAGCAACTCGGAACAGCATTTCATTCATGTGGTGCCATTATTGACAAGACGGATTTTACTAAACGATGCTCATTAATGACACACATTTTCCCAGCTGACTAATGGTATACATTTTGAGTCCGTTTTACAAAATTCTCCAGATTTGATTTCTCTCTGTGTGTAAATTCTATGTGTATGGTATAAAGATTTTATGAAATTTTGAAACATTTTCTTAAATAACTAGCACAAAACCTATTCAGCAAATAACATCTGTATTTAGAATCATTTCAGGATCACCATGCTCATCAGATCTAGTGACTGTTAAAATACGTCACCATATCCGAAACGTCATTTTTAAATTATAACAACAGGTACATGTAGACATGCTAATCCATTAATGGTAATGTACTGGTCCAGTTCTAATCCAGAAAAGATTTCAACGACCATTGAGCGTGTAAATGTCCAATGATGACTTAGGGTATGACGTCCCACTGGTAAGAGAGATAACTCCAACATTGGTGAATTATCCTTTGATAAAAAGCGCCCTTTCTCGCGGTTAATTAGAACTGTATGCTGAAAAACACATGGATTTTTATTGGTATCTAAACTATCTTTTGAAAGTAGATATAGTAACAAGAATATTGTACTTCGTTATACTGAAGGATGTTATGCATGAATGTAATAGATGAAATACACATATACGATAAAGCAATCTTAGATGATTACTCCTCCTAGGCACCTGATCCCACCTCTGGTGTGTCCAGGGGTCCGTGTTTGCCCAACTATCTATTTTGTATTGCTTGTAGGAGTTATGAGATTGATCACTATTCGTTATCTTCACCTTGCATGAATAAACATATATTTTAAAAACAGTAACAATGAATTAATTTGCTTGTTTTTTGGGTTTTTTGTTTTTTTGTTTTATACAAGAAAACTCATTTTCGACAAAGTATCATATCGATAAAATACATGATGTTTGAGCCGAGAAATATCGAATTATCGCAACACGAAAACAAGTGATAAGCTTTGTTCTCAAAATTCAGAGCAACACTTCACTGATAAATTAAAACTGAAATTGAATTACCAAAGTTGTGATATTTTTTACCACAAGTACAGTTCTCGGAAAACGTCGTTTATTTATTTTATGGTGAATTTCGCCACCATATACACTTAAGTGTTCTTAGGGGTGTCTGTGCTGCCTTCGTTTAAAGCTCTTGAGAGATTCCTTTTCTAAACTGGAGCGAGATCCTTTTCTTGGTTAAATTGATCGTGTCCTCTTTAATATAATATGAAAACACTACACTTAGTCGTAACTTTATATCTAGCGTTTCATCATCGTGTTTATCGACTACAAGTTCTTTTTTGACATGTGACGGATTTCACGTTTTTCTGTGAGTCAACAAGGAAACGAAGATTGAGATTGTATACAAATGTACATTCAACTTGTCATTGTGTACTGTAACCATCATGGTCAGCAGTAATGCTCTCGGTTGTTTTCTGGATATAATCATCTCAATTATGATAAAAATATAAAGCTAATAGAGTCATGTCATTTACTAATGAACTGTTCAATAGAAACGTACACCGGAGCCCAATCAGAAAATCAATTCTCATTCGTCACAAACATAATTATTACATCTGTGACACCAACATTTATGACCTCACATTCACAGCCCCAGTAATGGATTTGCCCACTCATAATTTGCATGGTTCACTAAAACAAAAAAGGCCAATTTTCCACACGAGTAAACCCGCCATAAACCTTTCAATGAAACAACACGGGTACATGAAAATACCATGAATTCCAAATTATTGCTTACTTCCAGAATTTCCTGGGTGGATAAGCCTAGACCAGGAAACCAGTAAATTTGTTGTATATCAAGTGATCTGGAACATTGTAAATGAGTGAAATAAATATCTTGTAGATTACAAATTGTGATGCACTGTATAACATTGTAAATAAGTGAAATAAATATCTTGTAGAATACAAATTGCAATGCACTTTATAACATTGCAAATAAGTGGAATAAATATCTTATAGATTACAAATTGTGATACACTTTATTTCTGGAATGGGATGAAGCCTATTCCTGAAGATTTTACCAAAATTTACAAAATTTTAAAAAAAACACCAAACAAACAAACCCCAAAACACCTCAAATAAAACCAACCAAACAAATCAAACAACAAACACACAAATAAATGCTGAACTATCCATTAGATTTGGGGATGTTTTAACTGAAAAAGACATGTTCTACAACGTAAACTAGTACATATACATGTATAGTATACTGTTAGTATTTATCTTTATTCATATATATTTATGTATCGAATTAGAAAACTATACTATTATAATTATTTCTAGTCTTACGAGAGTTCTCGTTAGCGATGTAATTGTCGCCAATGAGTATTATAACAGAGATTGCACATTTCTTAACATTTTTAAAGCTGAAATATACCTGATTTTACAGACACTACGTGTACCAGTAACAGGAATCTAAACACCAATTTCTTTTCACAGCAGATAAAGTCTTCGATGGATAAATTGTGTGGTTTTTTTTGTTTTGTTTTTTTGCTTGCATGTAAAATGGAGTTTTCCTACAGACATGTGCATGTATCTAGTTAGGTATAAAACATATGTGATGGTCCGTATCTAGATCGACTCTTTCAATTACGTCACACGGCCTCTCACCTCTGGTTGGCGCGGGTTCGCGCCGGTAAGTGAGAAAGTTTCCCAGTTTACTTTCGGAAGGTCGGTGGTCTCTTCCCAGGTATACTGTATCTGGATCCTCTCTTTGAATAAAAACTGGGCAAAACCATATAACTGAAAAATTGTTGAGTGTGGCGAAAAACAGCAAAAATCAATCAATCAAAAATCTTTCAAATACAGGAATACACAGCCAACTACACTATAATAATGTTTTTATTAGATCCGTAATGAAAACACTGACTTATGGAACTTTACACCGACATATATTTCATGTATTCGACACTAATTAGTGAGAGAGTATGAAAATTAGTGAGCTGAATATGAAATAATTGGCGCTTGTAGGTAAATAACAAGGCAAACACATGAAGATTAGGAGGTTTATGTGACAAAGTGTACAGAAAAAATAAATACATTAAATGTACAGGAAAAATTATGAATGAAATAAATATAGTAAAGGCGGTTGTTAGTACCGTCACTAGTATTCACTCTAAACCTTTACATCAGTCGAGAAGTAGAGTATGAAAGAGAGCGACCAGTAAGTGAAGCGATAGCATGGCTTGATGTGCAATTTGAAATTCTGAATTTGATTTCTATCCAATTCATTAAGATATTCAAAAGCGTTTGAAATAAATGTGATATACTTTAAGTTAGTACATGTATATAGCCTTCACAACCACACGCATAGGATTTGGGTCTATGCTATTGTATAAATGTATATTCTGATGCACCATTCATCTGGGCTACGTATACAGGTCTACTACCCATTCCTAGTACACCAAAATAAAGTATGGAAAAAGTAAGGAAATTAAAGCCACCCACTTAAAAGAAAACAATACTAGAGTAGCAGCTAAAATACATACCAAAAAAAAATGTATTGACCACGCTCGAAAAATATCTTTCTTTGTTAATAAAACAAAGATCAGTGCTTCTTCATTTAATAAGTAAACACGAGAAATTGCTTGTAAACGCTGCTTCTGATGAAAAATAATGTTAACAATGTTTCTTTGTTGAAAGAAAACAAACAAACATGCTAATGTATCAAATTTTGAGTAGTATATAATCAACCGTCAAACTAGGCTTTTTCAGAACAGGCGTTTTAATTAGTTTAGTCTGGTGACCTTTCTAGAATTAAAGATGAATTTCTAGAGATTTCCGTAAGAATGATGTCTTTTGATACAAGATATAGAGCTTTGCTGAATTGTGGTCCAATTCCTGAGTAAAATTAATCGCAGCTGAGACTGTTATCGTTTCACGTCGCTTTTCTAAGGTCAATATGCCAGGAGAATAATACTCAGAGAATCTTCATTGTACCTCAGTCATTCTAATTAATACACGTAACTTCAGAAAAAATATGTCATGTCATTTTCGTGTGCAGAGTGTATAACTGTCATCTTATCCATAACAACAACTTTGTTTAAACTTGTTTTATATTTTTGTAAGGAATATGTTTTATTCTTTTATTATCGATTATTCATGTACAAATCCATTAATTCTCGGAGATTATCATGAACAAAAGTTGCTCTTACTATAGTATATAGTAGTATATGTTCCTTTAGAGAAAATATCGTGTATATGTATAAACACATTCAAGTGATCGAAACACTAAACATTCAACATTTTTCACAGAGACACTAAGAATTGATTCAATTTACGCATGAAAGTAGGATATAATGATTGATTGATTGATTGATGTTTTCCACCACACTCAACAACTGTTCAGTTTTTATTGGTGGAAGAGAGAACCCGGATACAATATACCTGGGAAGAGACCACCGACCTTCCGAAAGTAAACTGGGAAACTTTCTCACTTACCGGCACCAACAGAGGTGAGAGGCCGTGTGATTTTGAGCGCGATGCTCTAACCACTCGGCCACGGAGGCCCTTAGGATATAATGAAGATATTCATATATTAAAAGATTGCAATGTGTAGAGTATGAAAGTTCCCTAATCAAGTTGATCGACCAATCAAATTTGCCCTTACTTGTGGGAGAATAATTTGTACAGGGCATTGAAACATTAGACATTTCACAAATTTTCTGAGATGCGATTACGTTAAACAGAATTATATTAAAGGCATATCAATCATTTAAAATCAAATGGATATAACTTCTCGCGATAAACAAACTGAAACGTAACATAGAATTTATGATATCCATGGAAACAGGATGGTGGGAAAAACAGATATTCATAATAAGCAATTATTCTCTACTCCAAGTGAGTGTCAGAGAGTACAGTCGTTTCTTCTTATTAATTGCAATTTCATACCATAATTGGAATGCATGATTGATTGATTATATATCGTATGGAGACGTCACCAAAAAACCGATGAAAGGCTGCAAAATTTAGGTCTATGCTCGGCGCTCATGGCCTTTGAGCAGGGGGGGGGGGGGGTCTCTATCGTGCCACACCCGCTGTGACATGGGACCTTGGCTTTTGCGGTCTCATTCGAAGGACCGCCCCATTTAATCGCCTCTTACGATAAGTAAGGGGTACTGAGGACCTATTCTAACCCGGATCCCCACGGGATTAATTGGAATGAAGTTAATTTGTTACACGACTTGGTTAACTACATGATTTACTTCAACTGTAAAATTTTAAAACTTCAGGACTATCATATGATATAGAGTAGAAATAAATGCACACCAGTATATGAAACAGTCAGGATCTAAACGTAGTGAATTAATCGTGGTTAAATTTATACAATGATGTGAGCTCCGATCGATCGACAGGTTCACTGATTGACAGTTTCACTGACTGACAGTTTCAATGATTGATAGGTTCACTGATTGACAGATTCACTGACTGACAGATTCACTGATTGACAGCTAGGTTCACTGACTGACAGATTCACTGATTGACAGCTAGGTTCACTGACTGACAGGTTCACTGACTGACTCGCTCACTCACTAACAGACACGCTGACTTGCTACTCATTGAACTGACCAACTCGCTCACTCACTCACGATTACTCACTCACAAAAATGGACCTACCTGTTACAATGACTTCTACCCACACAAAAACAAAGAATTTGAATGATGATGATGTATACCTCTGGAGAATCAAACCATGTCTGACATTTCGTTAACGAATGTCACGCAAAGCTCTGAAGAAATTATCGACGAATATAAGTTATATTAATCACATCTTACGTAATTTTATCCTCTGTTATTTACTACTTTTAGTTCTGGTTCAGCGTCGAGCGGAAACATAGATCATTAATTCAAGAGATAAAGACTTCGATTTCGACATGCTTATATGGAAGTTTGAAGTTTCCCTACTGAATAAAAATGTACTACATTATTCTATTTAACATTTCGTAGGATAAGTTATACTACTGTAGGTTTTGGGTAATAATTCGAAACTTTCGCACATTTTAAAACGCACAAAGTTTGGTAATAACGCGTGTCTTGAATAATAATGCGTAACTTATGAACAACCCTACATGATATTTAATTGCTCCGTTGGGACCTAGCGGGACACGAGATTTAGGTCCTGTTGGGACCTATCGGGACACGAGATTTCGGTCCTGTTAATGATCTAATAACCCTCTTGTACCGATTAAGTGCAATGATGATTACCATTGAATCTCCATCGTCCATTCATTAAATTTTCATAAATGACTAAGGGCAGTTTGACTTCACAATACCAATTATTATATAACAATGTGGCTATCTAGTTTCTGGTGTGGTGCGTCACAGATTCTGGTTCCAACACTCCTCGTCAGATAAGAAGTCTCGCAGGACAGTGACGTAGTGTAATCCGGTCACGAGTGCGCTATGATTTGATAATTTGATAAATCTACAATCTGAGTCTTTCGTGCATGTCCAGAGTTCATGTTTAATATTGCATAGACTTCCTTATCGTAGCGTTAACGAAATCCATGAATTTCTTTTACTTTGTGCTCTTGTTGTGGGACAGAATTTGATATATTTATCAAACAATCAATTTGTTTTTTTTGTTGCTTCTTCGAGTAATGAAATTAGCTACATGTAGCATTGCAGAAAAAATGTATAACCCGCGTAAGAGGGTTATGCAATTTTTATGCCCCCCTTTGAAAAAGAGGGGGCATATTGTTTTGCACCTGTCGGTCGGTCGGTCGGTCGGTCGGTCTGTAGACCATGTGTTGTCCGCTCAATATCTTGAGAACCATTCACTTGATGATAATGATATTTCATATGTGGGTTAGTTATGAGTAGAAGAGGATCCCTATTGTTTTTCAGGTCAAAAGGTCAAGGGTCAATCTACTCTCGACATTGGAATATAATGTCCGCTCAATATCTTGAGAACCCTTTGCTTGAAAGACATCAAACTTGGCACACTGGTACATCCTAAGGAGTAGATGACCCCTATTGATTTTGAGGTCATATGGTCAAAGGTCAAGGGTCAAACTGGGCATAGGAATATACTGACCATTCAATATCTAGAGAACCCTTTGCTTGACAGCCATCAAACTTGGTATGCCAGTACATCTTCAGAAGAAGATGACCCCCATCGATTTTGAGGTTACATGGTCAAAGGTCAAGGGTCAAACTGGACATAGGAATATACTGTCCGTTAAATATCTCGAGAACCCTTTGCTTGACAGACATCAAACTTGATACACTGGTACATCTTCAAGAGAAGATGACCCCTATTGATTTTGAGGTCACATGGTCAAAGGTCAAGGGTCAAACTTGACATGGGAATATACTGTCTGCTCAGTATCTTGAGAACCCTTTTCTTGACAGACATCAAACGTGGTACACTGACACGACTTCAGGAGAAGACGACCACTATTGATTTTGAGGTCACATGGTCAAAGGTCAAGGGTCACACTAGACAGGAATATACTGTCCGTTCAATATTTTGAGAACCCTTCGCTTGACAGACATCAAACTTGGTACACTGGTACATCTTCAAGAGAAAATTACCCCTATTTATTTTGAGGTCACATGTTTAAAGGTCAAGGGTCAAACTGGACATAGGAATATACTGTCCGTTCAATATCTTGAGAACCCTTTGCTTGACAGACATCAAACGTGGTACACTGGTACGTCTTCAGGAGAAGACGACCCCTATTGATTTTCAGATCACATGGTCAAAGGTCAAGGGTCAAACTGGACATTGGAATATACTGTCTGCTCCATATCTTGAGAACCCTTTGCTTGACAGACATGAAACTTGGTACACTGGTACATCGTCAAAAGAAGATGACACCTATTGATTTTGAGGTCGCGTGGTCAAAGGTCAAGGGTTAAACTGTACATAGGAATATACTGTCCGCTCAATATCTTGAGAACCCTTTGCTTGATAAACATCAAACTTGGTACACTGGTACATCTTCAGGAGAAGATGACTACTAATTATTTTAAGGTCACATGGTCAAAAGTCAAGGGTTAAATTGGACATAGGAATATACTGTCCGTTCAATATCTTGAGAACCCTTTGCTTGAAAGACATCAAACTTGGCACACTGGTACATCTTCAGGAGTTGATGACCCCTATTGAGTTTTAGGTCACATGGTCAATCCACTCTTGACATAGGAAGATATTGTCTGCTCAATATTTTGAATTGATGATACTACTCTCAATTAAATGATGTGTGTGTGTATAACCCTTTTCAATTTTGCACCATGGGGGGCATATGTGTTTTACAAACATCTCTTGTTTATGCAATGATTGCTACCTTCATCACCCAATGAAACAACAAAGAAAACATTTGATGCCCCCGAGATCGAAGGGCATATTGCTTTTGTCCTGTCTGTCATTCTGTCTGAAACTTTAACCTTGCTGGATAACTTTTGAACAGTAAGTGCTAGAACTGTGATATTTCACATGAATATTCTTTGTGACAAGACCTTTTCGTGGGTACCAAATTGTTTGACCCTTGGCCTTGGAGTTTGAGCTACGTTTTGCAACACAACAGCGTTCTCCCAGCCACAATATTGTTACAATACACAAATGCGACAAAATACAATATGAATCTTTACTGGAAACAAAAAGGCCATGAAAAAAAAAACCCAGTGGCTTCAGCGAACGAAGTGTTTGTTATCGGAATTACAAGTTTTTAAATTCAATTTTCACGTGTTTTCTAGGATATTGGAAGGGAAGATTGGACTTCCTGCGAGGCACTTAGATGAATAAACATGGTAAATATGTTCACATTCGTTAACGTCTAGAATGGCCCTAGAGAAGAGATATGTGGCCTGGTGAATGCATCTTGCTACTGTAGCTGGTCAACGAGTTACTGGGTGGTCAATGTTCGGTCGGCCGGGCCTGTATGGTTCCTTGTTGACAAGGGATGCTTACTCCTCCTAGGCACCTAATCCCACCTCTGGTGTGTCCAGGGGTCTGTGTTTGCCCAACTACCTATTTTGTATTGCTTATGGAATTAATGAGATTTGTCACTGTTCGTTATCTTCACCTTTCATTAACGTCCAAAACTAAAACAAATTGCAAAGCCACCGGTGATGATGTGATTGTAAATAAGCATATTTCATCTACATTGTTAACGGGTTTTTTTCTGTGTATAAGAAGAGTTTTCATATTACTATCCATAATGGATTTGTTCCAGACGACTTTGTCGGCATTGTAAAAACAATTGATAAGATAAAAGGGCAATACATTGATGTGACTAAGCATGTCATGTATCAAAATAAAATTTAGGGTTATGAACGGAAATTGAAATGTTACAAGGTAACATGAAATTACAAATGCCATTATAAAAAAGTTAGAATTACAGTAAGAATTCATTCTCTTCCATACAAACTTAACAAAGGGAATATTAATCAGGACCATCACATTTGCACATAAGAAAATTTATTGATACAAGCATCAAATTCGGCATCAACTACTTGGTACATGAAAAGGAACTGTGATAAATCTCATAAATACCACAATGAATATAAAACTGAAACACGAATACCTGGAAATATCAGAGATGGGAGTATGTGCCCAGGAGTAGGCATCCTTTGTTAACTATACATGTAACTAAGTAAGCTATTTAGAAACCTTCATGGTTTTTTTTTTTTTATATATCTAAGCTTAATTTTCCCTGCATTAGTCCTTCACTATAGTTCATTCTGGCAAGCTAAGGGTATTGTCCACACTTAGATAATATTCCATTGTATTAAGTAGCTATTAAATTACTCATATGTAGTTCTAAATAATGTAATTAGAATGGCTATTTTAGTTTTTAAAGTAAGGTATGAATGTAGAAAAAATAAACAAAATAAACCGAACAACAAAGTGAAAGTAAGTGTAACATGAAATAAAAGCTAAATTGTCGCTTTCAATGCGAAATTAAATAGTACGAGTAAATTAACAGATCCCGGACACCGAAAATCATTACTGTTATTTATCGAAATATCATGATTAGATATATTCTAAAATCGTAATTCAATTCAATAAAGTAATGGAATGATGATTATGACTTTGGATATATATAATTCAGTTTATTATTTCATAAGTGTAGGCCCGCAGTAAATCACAGTCGTTTTTCTAAAACCGTAACATATAATCGCCTGCCTCCTAGGGGCCGATAATAAATTCAATAAAAATTGTTATTGTTTAATCGATGTTGGTATAGTTAAATTTATTTCAATTTTGAAATTTACAAAATATTTGCAACTTTCGGGGAATAATGTCCTCAAACCACCATTCATGATCGATCCCCCCTTTCAATGTCAAAGACTTTCCGACGCCCCTAAAATGTATCAACGCACTTTGGAAAAAAAAGGATACTTAGTAATTAATGATCGTCAAATCTGAATATCTATTGTGAAAGTATAACTGTTTTCGTGCAGGTATAATTATATAAATCTTGCTTTGAAATAACTCCTGTCATTATACCTTGATATTTCACCTGATAAAATGAATCGAAATGCAAAGTGGTGTTTGAGATGAATTTGATTTAGTTCCATGTGCCAAGGTTAACAACTTTCAAGAATCAAGTAGGACGTTGCCATACCGGGTATACAAATTTAATTATCTCAGTTTCAATCAGAAATAAGCCTCGATAATCCTTAATTACTGCAAAAACTAGATATGAAGAAACGCCCGCCAATAACAAGCCAACACATACCACTTTGAACTCCGTTCGCCCCGAAACGTTAGATCATGCAACCATTGTAAACACTTCCTCTTTTAAATCCGATGGGTTTAAAAGTACCCTAAATTACATAATATTGAACATTAACGTAGAGGGATATAATATTTAGAAAAAGCATATGGTGTTTGACGATTGGTCAATTATAATTGATATCGTAAAGCCAACATCCTGATTCAAAACAATTAAAGGACACATCGCATGTTTCCAAAGTATACAAAAATTATACACTTTCTAAATAACAGTTATCATATATATACATGTAAATATGTAGCATTCTTTCTTGCCTTAGTTTTTTTTTTTTTTTTTTTTTTTTTTGGTGAGTACTCGATACGAAGGATAAATAATTTTCTTCAGATAGGCTAAGTATTTAATCAGAATTAATTTCATTTCAGCGCTTTTATTGATTAATACAAAACAAGTGCTATATGATTTGATTTCATTCTCAATGTTGCGTGACGTGTAGGAGGAATGAAGAATTGAATAAACTTAAGAACAGTAAACATACCAATATCAGACCCTTATAACTGACCTTTAACATCAATGAGTAAACTTAGAAATGTTAAGTGCTTATGCCTACACTTAGAAGGAAAGGAGCTATGTCAGCTTGGGCGAAACAAATATGCAGAAATCTTCCATTTTGATGTTTCATTGGTAATTTGAAATACATTGTATGTGTACACTATCGAAAAATACATTGTATTATACTTAAACGAATTGTTCTGCTTGATCTTTCTGATAAAATAATCGATCACGGTACATTGTATCTTGGTTCTCTCTTCCACCACTGAAAACTGGGTGCCAACATATAACTGAAAAATTGTTGAGTGTGGCGGAAAACACCAATCAATCAATCGATATTTTTACAAACTATAATGCTAGCCATTTCCTCGTGAATGCGCTGTAGTCGTGAACAATGTGCGTATGAATCGTGATAACCATACATGCAGTACGACTATTTTAACAGCTGGGAATTCTGACAGATGTATGTATAAAAAATAATTACGTGAGGGTATGAACTGCGACGCCTGACACGCCAGCATACTTTTCATGAATCGCTAAGCTAAAATGTGTGGATATTATGTACAATCTTCCGATGAATGAAAATCGACTTTATGTTAGATGACCATGTTTGTTTTCAGCCCACAATGATTGCATGTTCATCCAATTCCTCTTGTATTGATGGACAGGGCGAAATGCACTGCAAAAGACTGTCATAAACAATCAATGATGAGTGTGATCTATAGGATAAGATAATCCCCTACCAGCGTTCCCGTCCGGGTTAGAATAGGTCCTCGGTACCCCTTGCTTGTCGTAAGAGGCGACTAAATGGGACTATCTTTCTGATGAGACTGCAAACATCGAGATCACACGTCACAGCAGGTGTTGTGTGATAAAGACTCCCCCTGCTCAAAGGCCGTAAGCGCCGGGCATAGGCCTAAATGTTGCAGCCCTTCACCGGCAATAGTAACGTCTCCGCATGAGTGGAGGATTTTCGGGCGGGACGATAAACAATATACAACCAACTAGCCCTTAACAGAGGTCTAGCAATACGATGACACCTGATCCCACCTCTGGTGTGTCAAGGGGTCCCTGTTTGCCCAACTCTCTATTTTGTATTGCTTATATGAGTTATGAGATTGATCATTGTTCGTTATCTTGACCTTTCATGACTAACCTTAATCCGGTTAAGGGGCAATACATGACGTATTACTTGCCTTTGTAATCAAAATAAGTGCCTAATCAAACCGTCAAGGATCAACGATCAAGCTCGAACGTACCGCAAGCAACGTAGCATTTACTTATGATACACCAAACAAATTATTCTAATTACACACGACTGAGACTCGTTTCCAAGTAGCATTAGATGACGTGTTGCTGTTGGTTGCCGATTTTGTATTGTGTTGACATTGTATGTCTTGTTCTGCAGATGGAGAATGGAATGGAGGCCCTACATGTAACATGGTGTTTTTGAATATATGATCCGTTGTTTTTGCAAAAATTCATCGACTTGTTCCTTATTCGTTATCTATATCAAAATCGACAGCATTCTGAAGCCTTTGTGTTCACTCACTGCATTGGTTTAATCCCGACATCAAATCCTCTTATCGCCCTGGTCATTGTCGTGCTTTTTCTGTTTCCTGGGATAAATTCTAGAAGTACATGTACCTGAATCATCAAAACGGAGGTGGGTGGTATTTCCGGGAGATCATACAAGATATTACTGTACGTGTTTCCGTACTCAACCAGTCAGCCTCAGAATTTCTTATTTACCATACACAAAAGTACTGTATTACAGGGGGGGGGGGGGATGAGGTATTTTGTTAAGTGGTTACATTTTGACCCACGTTTTCCATCAATCCATAAATATTGTATCACCAGAACAGGGCCGTAAATTACATGGAGGCGGAGGAGGCAACTGCCTCCTCCAACTTTTGAGCCAAAAAAAATTAAAATTTAAAGTTCATTAGAATTTATGTTGTTTCCAATAACTAAGAACATGATACCTCCCTTAAAAAGCATTCCAAATCTTTCTTTTAGAATGAGTTAGTCAAGTAACATCTTAGAAGGCCCTAGAATCAAGGATTTTGCACGAAACGTGTTCAGTGTGCACAAAATGTGCTCAGCGTCTGGGGGCCTGGGCGGCCCCCAGACCCCCGCCTAATTTCCTGCCTCCTCCAAATTGAAGGTTAATTTACGGCCCTGCAGAATGCATGTTTATGCAAACGTCAAAGAATTTGTTTAATCCCAGACTTCCTGGGTACCAGTCAGATGTACACGTGTACGTTCAGGAATCTTTACGTAATTGCTTATACAATTGATGATGTACTGACGTGTGTTATACAATTTGTCTGACACCTGTTTCCTGTTTTAAATACTAGATCATGGTTAAGAACATATCAGAACAGATATCCTCACCTTTAAAGACTGCATTGAGTTTAATATACTGTGTTAGTGAGATTTTAACTTGTTATATATGTATTTAGTGGGATCTTTCAGATGCGCATTGTGGTGTGTTTAGTTGGATTGGCGTGATGTCAGGTGTTAAAGCGATTATAAGAAATTGAAATGATGTAGAAATTTGACCTACAATATTCAAGTAGAACTCAGATATGATGGTGCCTTACACCACTCAGATGTTGGCCAAGTCAATAACTGAAAGTCAGTCCATAATCCAACATGATTTATGTCTCATATTAATATTTTATTATACAGATCTGAGATATCTTATAGCTGAACTCGTTATTTGCATTAGCTAATGGAACATGTTTGAATTTTATCTGCAATAAAATTGCGATAGAAAATTATAATTAGAGACTTCGAGCGAAGGTACTTAAATTTTTCGTTAGAAATGAGCAGCAAAGTTTAGGACACCAGTCTACCATGACATCAACTGCAGAAACACAATTATCGTTATATGATTTAATGTAATGCACGATATTTAAGATTTATTTGATGAAACACGCACAATCATATTCATATGCCAAAACTGGTTTAGCCAATCATATATGATACTTTGCTTTCATGGACCTTAATTTCGGAATCGAAAACAAAGATTTTATTATCAAATGTTTTGTATCATTGGAAATATAGAAACTGTATGATGCAGAGAGAGAGAGAGAGAGAGAGAGAGAGAGAGAGAGAGAGAGAGAGAGATGTAAAACCTAAGAAACATCTTTTGAACGTGGACAGTGTGAACATAAAATCGATTGTGACAAAATTGGTTTTAAATAGATTGTAACGGTTATAAGGAATTAAATGGATTGTAATTGCATGTACAAGTATGTTGAAGCTAATTATAACAGTATGCATATTGTAAGTTCAATGTAGTATACATGACACAAATATTACATGTTTACGAGGTGGAAAAACCCACAGAGTACAATATCAACCGAGGAAGACATTCTCTTGGTTAGTGTTAACGGATTTACATCAACATATTACATTTTGTATCATTGCTTTATTATCACCATGGTACAATAGCCTTATTTTTTCGCAGAATACAACGATTTTGAACTCTATGATACTACATTATATTTAATGGAACACGTTTTAAAATGTTAAAAAATGAAATTATAGTCACTGTTTGGATAAAAAATAAAAGTTTAACAAGGATTAAATACTGGTAGTGTTAAATTTGAAGTTAAAGATTTATGTTTAGAAACACGAAGTTGACGAAATCATAGTAGCATGCTATGTAATGTTTCATATATAATCGATAATGTGGCATGATTTATAATATAAATTAATAACATATGCATATTACAGCACAGTCTCACTGAATTGGCTGTAAAAGTGTGTTTATTGAAACTGTGTGTATTTTATAAATTGGTTAGAATAGTATTGTACATGTATATTGTTCATTTGTAAGAATACTTTCTGGAAAGTCATGGTAATGGTATCATGGGTTTACACGTCACAATGAAATATTGTCGATTGATAATCATCAAATGGGGGAGCATTATATAAGATGAGTTTATCATCACCAAGGAAGGTATGCCAAGAGAAAAAAAATGGTGGAGAATTAAAACGACTATCCGATTAAAAAGCTGTAAAATGTGCTCACAAGTGGATTAGTTTCTCATTCTGTCCATCACGATCCTCGGTGTTTACTGACTCTTAAGCTTAAAAGTACCACAGGGTTGGGGTAATATCTCTTAAGGAAATAAAATTGTTTAAGAAAACGATCTTTACACTACAGTTGATCGATTCAGTCGACTTAAACTAATAACAAAGACAATTTGTATTTATTTTGTTACTTCCTGCATGTTTCATTTATTTTCTTTACGACATTAAATTGTACTTGAGATAGTAACGTTCCCTGTGGATTACGCAGTTTAATTAATTACAATGCATGCGTAAAGGGATCACATTGAACTCCGATTTAATGTTAAACTGCTAGCCATGGTTCTCTGTATTTCCAAACTAAATGTAGCGAAAACTGGTGATGTTTTAAATATCTTTTTATTATTATTACTATTTTGACATATTCAAGGCTTTTTTTTCTAAAAAGAAAAATCACGAATATATTGTGAAAAATATTCATGAAATTACAAAATCTCGAGTTGGTTATATGACCAGATTATCATCAAAATACAATGGCCAAACTTCTTAAGTTTTGAACTAGCAAAGACTTTCCTATATAAAAAAAAACCCATGTAGTTTTTGAAAGGAAACTTGGAGAATCTCACAGCATTGTACAAGCTATGCATAGCCACCGGTTGTGCATGCTCTCAGTTGCCATTTATCCTGCGTCACATTTAGCCTGTGCCACCAGTATAAAAGGGAAAACTGTCTGGAAATGGTGCAAGGAAATCCATCTGTTTGTGACATTTTGAAAAGTACACTATCTGTTGTCAATGATTTGTTCAAAACCATGCACTTTATAGTTTGTTTGTGTGCCATGTTACGTCTCGTTCGAGAATTTTTCACTCATATAGAAACGTCACTAGCTTTAGGGAAGTGACACAAGTGTTTCACTTTGCAAGAACTTCAAGGACGTAGCAGTGAGAGTTTTTAAAACCGAACCAACGCCTTCCATGACACGAAACCTCCGATTGTAAGGTCATATCTGAAAAAAAATCCCAACTTTCACTTCCAATACCAGGCTTTCGGATATGAAGACAGTCACTACCAATGTTAAATGGCTGAGGTTTGATGCGGAGTCGGGATCGAGAGTCAAGTAGGGGACCTTCCGGTTGAGAAGCGAGCGCCCTAACCACTAGTCTATACTTTATTACAAATTTTCCAGTTTATCTTATTATCTTACATCCCAATATTGTACTGATCCGGTTTCGATATATTGATCTGGGTTTGAACTAATAGTTTCTTTCATTTTATATAGAGTTTATCAAATTACTGACAAACACGTTGATGTTATACATGTAGCTGTATAAGGGTGTCAGCAGTCAGTATTTCGCTAATTATATGGTCATTATAATGATCATATTTGCAAATACATCCTATAGTTAGGTCGGTTTGTCTGACGTGTTTCATCACAACTGTTCGGCCTTTCTTTATATATACATGTACTGATTTTGACTACGGATTATTCCGTTTACCTGATTAAGATATAGGGCTCCTGTCGAGTGTTGCCGGTCAACAGGGAATACTTACTCCTCCTAGGCACCATATCCCAGCCCTGGTGTGTCCAGGGGTCCGTGTTTTCCCTACTCTTAATTTTGTTACATGTGCCTTGTTTGGATTTATGGGATCGATCACTGTTCGTTATCTTCACTTTCTGATATCGGTGTTGGTGCCTACAAGACATCAGTTTAACCAACGAACGCTGTATTTTTTACACTATAAACACATACTTTGTCGACCGAATTTCCGAAATAAAATCATTTCACACTCTCTAATAAACCATACTTCAATTAAATACCATGTAGTATTTGACTAAACACTCAATTATTTACGCAAAACTGGTTTAAACGTATACGAAGTGAAAACGTCAGCTTCACTGACGCCATATAATGCGGCAACACTTAATGCAGAAATTCACAACATTGTGAAATGAATGACATATTGGCAGAATAGCATTGTTTCTAGGAGCAGTGCACGTCCCGTGTAATATAAGACTATCATATTTCACTAGCCATAAATCTTCCATGCATTGTAGTGGTAAAGGTATTCGATAACATGGATAAAGAAGGTAGAAAAATAATTGAAAAATATGGCGGATATTATCATTCCAAGTAATCCTCCATTGATTCACAACAGTCATTAAATGAATAGCAAACCAAACCCTACCATAGAAAAAACTCCGGCTTAGAATATGTAAACAGGGACCATAAAGATTTTATCTGTTGAATTAATGAAATGTTTTGTATCCTACGTTTGTGTAGTTCCTGCTGCAAAAATGTACAACATCAAAGATTCGTGAATATTATAAGGAATAACAGTACACATCACATTTTATGGCATCATGCCCTTTGCCTTAACAAAAATACATAAAAGCCGTATTGTTTAGGTGGGTATTTGAAAATGAAATAAAGGATTGATCACTTATTAGTAGTTCAAATACTAAGATTTGTTTGGGAATTTTTTTTTCAAGAACGGTTTGGTTAACAACTAGATGTGATAGCCAGTAGATGTGATTAACCTATCTTGTAAATCTTACCATGTTTTTTTTCTGAAAGTAAACATGAGATTAAATACGTTGTTCAATTACTGTATTTTCATAGCGTCATGAAAAGTCCGCCGGCGTGAGGCGTCACAGTTCATACCCTCGTGTATTTTCAAAAATGATATTTTTTTTTTTAATTTGTCGTATTTCACATCCGTTAAGATAGGCGGACCACGTGTGTATTCGCAAATTGGTCACAAATGCAACACATTCATGGTGAAATGACTATCGTTACAATTTGTGGAGATACCAAAAACAAAAACATTGCAAATGTAAATATCCATGACGCACACCTATCTTTTAGAAAGCGAACAAATATCACGTAGTAGCCATGATGGAACGGGAAATAGTGACTTAAAATTAATAGAAAACTCAGAACGAATGTGATATAAAAGCCATATTACTATATTTGAGCATCCTAAAACGTCATACTGAAGGCATTTACACAGACATTGATCACAAACTGTGGCTTATTGACGTAGATCTGTAGCATGAACTAACTGATGTAGCTATATACATGATGCCTCAATAGGGGGAGACATTTTCTAGACACAACTTAATCAGAAGAACGACATAGGATGTCATAAATATACGCTCAAACATCACCCGATGCCAGCTCGGTATATACCAGGATATTGTAAAATTCAATTACACGCCTATGATCTCATGTTTAATTTCTGTCTACACATTTGAATGTATGATTTAAAAAACAACCTTTGAAGAATTGTCAATCTTTTTCGATACTACAACAATAGTTACCAAAGAATATAGAGAAATCAAGACTGAAAATGTGTAATTCTGGCTTATTGATAACTGACTTAACAATGTACGGTGTAAATATAGGGAAGGTGAGGCTTTCGGGGTGTTGAACCTTTCGCTAATCAGAGGTTTCGTTTTCTACAGTAAACAGGAAGTTATTTATAAAATTTTCAATAATTAGCACTGCAGTATATAGATGTAGCACTCATTATATCTATGTATTCAATAGCGCTAAGATACATAAATCTCTGAAAATGCCAGTCATCATACTGTATATTGGTGAATGCACAATACATTATCCGGTGAGGTGTCCATGCTGGTTAGTAGGTGTTCTATGCGTACAACTCACAACTGTGACTTGTATATTGGTTGAAAAGCCGCTTTTGCTTGCTCATTAGAATGACCTAAAATTACAGAGATGTTTATCCATCCTGCTATTAAAGCAAGCAACAGGTGCTCTTTAGATTGCCATGGTATTTCTTGAAAAAATTATTTTGAAAGTAATAAGCTTGAAAAATTCATGAACTAATTTGAATAAGATATAATGGAAAATATGCCTTTTCAACTACATATATTCAGATTCGTTTCCGTATTAAAGATATCTGAGTTTTGTAGCATTGTCATTTTCCAAAAAGTATATTTATAATTTCTACATTGAAGAGGAATTATAGAAAGCAAAAGGAAAACAGATCATAGTGCTTATAAATGAGCTGCAGTGTGTTACACCTAACCTTTTTGCACTGAAATTTTACCTTTGATCTATTCCCATAAGCTTGTTGTGTTTGTTGGTGTCAACAAAACATAAGTAATACAAATCAATAATTACATCAGATCAATACATGCGCTTCTCCTCTTGCAATATAAAGAAGAAATTAATGACAGATGTTTGGATATAAATAATGATGTTTTTGCACTTAAAATACGGATATATTCATCATGTAGAATTTGAGAGTTCAAAAGAACATGTTAGGAAAATTGTTATTATTTGAAGTTGCACATGGTTTACAATGTCTTCACAATTCAGAATGAGAGTTTAAAAAGTGGGAATATCGATTAAAGTTTTTAATTTGACCCCCCCCCCCCCATATTTTGATACTAATGTAACGAATTAATTAATAAAGCCGTTCGTTCCGTGTTCTTTTTGGAAAAATAACCAACGCAATTAATAAAGTTACATTTGAATTAGTTCCAAGTCTCTATGAATAGTTCCAAATTTCTATGAATATTGAACATCTCCATATGAGTGAAACATTATCGAGAGGGCGTTAAACAATATAAATTGTTTAAAAATCTATGAATATTGATTATGTATTTGATGAAACAGAAACGGGAAAATCGTTCAGATTTAGAGCTTTTTAATTAACGAATCCTTCCACAACAAAGTGTAGTCCTTTCAAAATTTGAACCGACGAAAAAATTCAACTGGATAGTTTAAGTAATAAATGAATGATATATTTGGATCAATAAAACAAATATTGAACTATCATCTACACAGTTAACAAACATCCTCTGCGGTTGTGCTTAACAGGAGATAGAGAATTGCAAAATTTATGATTGTTAAAGTAAGAAAATATCACCAAAATTCTTCCTGGTAAAATCAACTTTGAATTCGTGTTAAACTGTACATTGAAATCCATTTACCTCATTACATAAATATATCTTATAAGCTTGCCCTTTTACACATGTACAATGCGTATTTTAGAATCATAAGAAATATTACCTTCAGTATAATTTTGATTGTTTTTGATTTCATAACCATCTCTGTCGTAGTTACATATTTTCCTCATTCTGATAATCTTACTGATGAGGTTTCAAATTAACAACGATATTGACTTTGTTTTAGGAATCAAAACCATTCAAAAGAAATGTTGATATTTATTTCATGAAGACTGCATCTTTGGATCTGTTGTGAAATTTTACGTCCTTCTGCATAAGCCACATACGGCACGTTCCAATTGTCTAGCATGTATCAGAATACGTGTTATAACTGACTATATTTACATTCACTGAATCATTTCTCTTAGATTTCTATTGCAATTGACACTGCTTTCATCATACATATGGTGTCATATATCTCAATAATTCGATAGGCAAGAGCTTGTTCTGCTTATGGTCAGTTTTTAATCGAATCAGGCTACTGACGAACAAGTTGATGGTACAGGGGTTTCATTAGTCTCGTTTAAAGTCAGCATTTCTCAAATTCTATGGTCGTGATAACAATATAGTTTGCCAATACAATCTATCATTGGGACAAATGCTGTCTGACGTGTTTCATACCGATTGTTAGGCCGTTTTTGAATTTTGTTTTCAGTGGCGTCGGTGGCCTAGTGGTTAGTCCGTCAGACTCTCAACCGAAAGGTCGTGGCTTCGAGTCCTGGCCGCCGCAGATCGGACGTTGTGTCCTTGGAAAAGGCACTTTACATAAATTTCCTCATTCCACCCAAGTGTAAAAGGAGTACCTGGCTATAGACAGTGAAAGATATTGTTAGAATGTTAGTGTTCTATCGCTTGTAATGGCAGCTTGCACTGTATGCTTCCTAGAAGGCTGAGAAAGTTCTATATTGATATAAGGTCTGCCGGGGTAATAATGTACATTGATTATTGTAAAGCGCTTTGAGCAGCATACGCTGGAAAAGGCGCTATATAAAACCAATCATTATTAATCATTATTATTTTGGCCCACTGATTTTGACTACGGATAGCTCCGTTTACTTGATCAAGATATAGGACTCATGGCGGGTGTGACCGGTCGACAGGGGATGCTTTCTCCTCCTAGGCACCTGGTCCCACCTCTGGTATATCCAGGGGTCCGTGTTTGTCCAACTATCCATTTTGTATTGCTTATGAGAGTAATGAGATTGATCACTGTTCGTTGTCTTCATCTTTCATTGAATACATGTTTGTTGCAAACTAGTGGAATCCGGTTTTCTAGTACCACTTGTCTGCATAATCATTACCATATATGGAGTATCATCAAGGTCAAAGAGTGCATTGGCTGTTCCGTTTAACGCCATTGGGTCAACCATATGATATTTTAGAACTTCATACCGGTCGACAGGGGATGCTTACTCCTCATAGACACCTGCTCCCACCAATGATGTGTCTATGGGTCCGTGTTTGCCCAACTATTTTGTATTGCTTATGGGATTTATGAGATTGATCACTGTTCGTTATCTTCACCTTTCATTCTAGTTTATATTTTTTAAAAATACATAAAAATATAAATATAAACAATGAAATGTCTTTCTTTGTTGTTTCATTGGGTGATGAAGGCAACAATCATTGCAGACAAAAATGCATAACCCGCTTACGCTTTCATTACATCACTTTTCAAAGCGCCTTGTTGTGGCAATGACAATATGTCATTTTCTACCTTATACTTTGTAGATTTCTTTCCTTATCAGAATACATAACTACCCATAATTACTAGTATTACTTTGGAATGATTATGGAACAATTTCATTTGCAAATGCTGAATTACACGGGCACCAAATCAATCTACTGCACAACCCATAGGTGTGAGAAAAAAACTCTCATAATCGACATCCGGTTGAGCATTAGACCCCCTAATTCTGTTGCGTTGGGGGTTAGTTGACCCGTGCAAATTAAATTGGACCTTAAATTGAAAAAATAATAAGAATGCAATGTTCTAGGCAATCATGATTTCGTAGTTAGCAATACACTCTGATGGCTCATTTGAGGCTGGAATTTGTTTTGACACGGGAGTCTGTAGTGAATTTTTACCTTCTGAACAAATGAACATTCTCAGTCTTATTCTTTATAAAATTGCAAATCAAAATGTTCTTAAAATAAAATGATTGTGCAGCTAGGAGATTGCCCGTTTGCACAGCAAATTTTGGATTGTGCAGTATATCGATCAGATTAAAACAATGAGATCAATGTAAAACGTATACGGTACCAATCTAGATGCAACAGATGCGCATTTCGACAAATGTCTCTTCAGTGATGCTCAACCGAAATGTTTGAAATCCGAATAACAATGAAGTTTTAGAGCTGTTATAGGGAAAAACAGTGTGCCAAAAAGTGGAGTCAAATTCGTCTAAGGATAAGAGCTATGCGTGAGGGAGATAATCCATAATTTTGAAATGTGATTTTTTTTTAATTTTACTGGGTATTGGAAATCCATAGTCCACCATTTCCACAGTATTTGGAATTTATAAATTTTGTAAGAAGATTTTGGTTGAAATTCTCCATTATACTATCATATGGTCGAGGAATTATGTCAATGGGTGTTTTTGTATGCACGCTTTATCAATATTATATGCGATGAGAACACAGTTGAGCAGCATATATTCATTATTTAAGGTATTTTGATACGCATATTGGTGTTCTGATGTGTATTATGATAGTGTCGATTTTTCAGTGTTTTGAACTTAATTTTACTTTTAAAAACGGCAATATATTTATTCCTATTTACACAATGTGACGTCACAATCCCCCCTACCCGTAAAATTACCTATGGTAATTTTCAATCGATCATTTTGCAGTAATATTTAATGATTTAATGATAAAATGATACATGTTTTCCAAAAGATCGAAATGAACTTACACGGATATGCATACCTGTCATGAGGCATACATTATTTACAGACGTCTGTTTTGTGTAAATAGTCGTGTTTGTAAAGCTCAATATCGTAACCACCCGGTGTTTGTAGAAGACGCTTTATTCAGTATGGTGATCACACAATCTGTAGTGAAAAACTGAAATAACATTAAACAACAAGTATTAACATTTTGAAATAATATTGAGCAAAAAGGTATCAACAATTCGATAAAATACAATCGCAAAATCATGACAGTAGGTGTTTTCCATACATACAAAATCTTAATTTATGACCATAAATGTGTTCCATAGTTTCTAATTTCGACTGTAACTTCCTAATAATTCTAAAATTCAATTATCAAGTTAAAGAAATGATTAGATATACATCAGACTAATTATAATTACGATGCATCATCAAGTATGTAATGATTAATACAAAATATCAACATGTAAACGTGACCTGGCCAATAATGAGTGACCTGGAGATGACGCGACCGGTTAACTTTAAAACAATGCAGATATTGATCATAAAAATACCCTGTGCTTTAACTATGAATTGTTCATACATAAAGACATGCAAACTATTGATAAACTTGCACTGTGGTAGGCAAAACAAACAGTCTGCATGGTGTGAACATAAGCATGTGGTTTCAGGTAGCAGGGGACAGTTTCGCACTACAGGCCCGGTTTCAGGTAGCAGGGGACAGTTTCGCACTACAGGCCCGGTTTCAGGTAGCAGGGGACAGTTTCACACTATAGGCCCGCCGACTTTGTTTTAAAATATGGAAATACCCCATATTTGAAGTGATATTACATGTGTAAAAATGTATACAATTATTTTAGGATGCATGTCAAATGTAGCTGAGTGCTTAATGAAAATGTTGATATACAACATGTAGGTGTCACCATGATTCCTAGCATATCGATGGGTGCAAATACGAAAATAAAACACGAGGTCAGTTGCTGAAGAAATTCCGGTGAAAACATGCATGGTCCAGCAAAAGGTCTGTAGCTGAGAGGGAAGATGGTTGGCCCCATATGAAAGGTAGATTTTTGAGAAGGGCAGATAGGGTTCTTGATTATGCACAGTGTTTAAATCCCCATGTTTGGTACTGTGATGGTGTGTGTGTGTGTGGGGGGGGGGGGGGGTGCGGATTAGCCCAAATGAGAGAAAATCAAAGCAAAAAAGAGGAACCTGCTCAAAGCATGTTTTATGCACCAGCTCCAGTATTTATAGATTACATGTAATTTAGGGTCATAATTTATTAACTACACCAATATGAAATACAAGCATTGTCATAAAAGGGAAATATGATTTTTCATTAGTCTGCCATAATCTGACTTTGATGTATACCCCTACCTACATGTTTCAGAACCAAAGAAACTGTCCTCTGCCACCTTCAACAACGGAAATTGTATGCAATAACTCGTACGATAGTCATTTCGTGGTATGTAACACGAAAGTGTTCGTTTTTGATAAGAAATGTTTTTTTGATGTAGGTTTCGTAAGTCATTTTCCCAGTTAATACATTGATCGTCTGAAGTAACGAATAAGAATGGCTTGACTCGAAGCCACGTATTCTGGTGCCTCGTGTAAAACATTTCATCTATAAAACTAATTCAAAATATTAGTTTTTAAATGGTAAAATTAAACATAAACACCCGAAATTCGACACTGTATATCATAACACACCCTACAAGAAATAGGGGGGGTTGGGGGTTGACCCCAAAATGGCAAATTTAAAAACAAAGACAATTTATAATTTAAAAAATTAACATGGGGGGGGGGGGGGGGGGCAGTACCCGTAACCACCCTCTAGATCCGTTACTGTTCGTTGCCAGGTTATTTATATCACTGGATTCGGTACAAGTATGAAACTCAAACGACAATTAACTTATTCTTTAGGCCAGATTATGTCCTTCGTTGAATTTGAATTTGAACTTGAAGGTCCAAATCTAATACAAGGATGTCACTTCATTCTGAGGTTAAAGGTTAAAGCTACAAATAGTTCACATCCATTATGCCTATACATCAAAACAGCTATAACAACAAGACTTATAATGGAATAGTTGCATGTTTGAAGAATTAAAAAAGAATCTGTTTTAAACCATTTTTATTTCACCCTAGAATATTAAGTTTCTGTTAGAAACACATGCCTATGATCCACGTATTACAGGCCTTTTTTAAAGGACAGCATCTGGTCGATCTACTGCACCATCTTAAATTTTCTGTGCAAACGGGCGATCTCCTGCACAATCACTTTACATGTATTTATATTATTTTCTTGAAAAAACAGGTGACCATTCCTGTCAAGACGTGATAGCATGGGGCGGTGTTAAGGACATGTGATTTTATGAATACGACTGGGACTGTTTATTCGTTCAAAAGGTACAAATTCACTACCGAATCTCACTTCAAAACAAAGTCCAGCGTCAAACGAGCCATCAGAGTGTATTGCTTACTAAGAAATCATAGGATATTAAATTGCCCAGAGCACTACATCTTTATTTTTCGATTTAAGATCCAATTTAATTTGCACGGGGGGTGTCTACTGCATAGCTGCATGTCGATCATGCGAGTTTTCTTTCACAACTTTCGGTTGTGCAATAAATCGGTTGGTGCCCGTGAATTATATGAACATGCAACTAGCTTCATTTGGCGATTAGAGTACCTATATTTTCGCGAGGCACATGTACTTGTTGCTGTACATCAGAGGAAATATCTTGGTGTGGTCTTTAACTCCACATTTAGATATATCGAAGCCGCTTCATCACATAACGTACACTGCATATGTTACAGTTGGGTAAGGTTACGTTAGACTAGGGTTACGATACGATTTGATTTAGCACCAGGATATGCTAGAGTAACATATAGGACGATGTTACAATGTATAATTAAGGTGAAATTTAAGAACAAGATTTGGGGTAGGGTGTGATTTGGAACTAGGATTAGAATGGGGTTTGAGTTAAACTTAATTTTGATTCAGATTAAAGTTAGACCTAGGGTTTGCGTAAGACCTTGGAACAGATTACGGTTTAAATTAAATCTAGGATTAGATTGAATTAAGAGTCTGACCTAATGTTAAACAAAGGATAAGGTTAGAAGTAAGGTCATAATTAGGCCAAGGTTTAGGAAAGAATTTGAGTAAACTTAGGATTACATGAGAGTTTGAGTTGGGTTTAGGGCTGAATTAGGATTATACTTAGGGTTGGATTTACATTTAGGGTTGAAATTACGCCTTTCGGTAGTAATCTTAGAAATTGACTTCACTCCTAATAAGTCCTTTTAAACTCTCAAATTTGATATCATGAATCTTTTCGTATCTCAAGTGCATTGTTTATTTCCATTACTAGTATTAAACGTTTTAATCTGTTGTGTTAGAAAACATGATTATGTATCCATTTTATGTAATAAGTGATCTGTCTTGCTTATGTTGGTCATGTTTAGAAAACTGTATCTCAATAACAAGCGTTATGACCCCCAGTGTTTCTTTTTAATTTCCTAATTCTTCTTCAATGTAGAAATCAAAAATACACTTCCCAAAAAATTGACATTATTCCAAATCTCAGGTGCGAACCTCTTTAATGGCCTTATTTACTTAACTGATATTTACATAGTTGAACAATCCAAAAAATATGATACATAAATCAAGATCATATATCTTATGACTGCAGTTTCTAAGATTTAGAGGCACTCCTTTTGCGTAGTGTTGTTTTACATGCCACCGGTCAAAATGACCAGTACGGTAGAGAATGGGTTAAATTGTTTCACAAAACGTTAACAGGTTAAGGTGATCCATCGTGACAGAATTAACCTCATTATAGAGAGTTTATTACTTGTTGTGTAACGAAAGAATGATGTATGTTGTTATTTACAAAGTTTTGAAAATGTATGGTAATCGATCAAAGTTTATGAAAGGTAAATATAATAAACAGTGATCAATCTCATAATTCCTGTAAGCAATACAAAATAGAGTTGAGATATACACGAACCCCTGGATATAACAGTGGTGGTATCAGGTGCCCAGGAGGAGTAAGCATCCCCTGTTGACCGGTCACACTAACCGTGAGCCCTATCTATATTTTGATCAGGTAAACGGAGTTATCCGTAGTCAAAATCAGTGTGAACGGCCTAACAATCGGTATGAAACACGTCAGACAGCATTTGATCCAAGGCAAACTAGATCGTTATACATGTAACGACCGTATAATTTGCAAAATGCTGACTTTGAACGAGAGTGTTGAAACCCCTGTAAAATCAACTTGTTTGTCAGTAGCCTGTTATATACAACATTTCAAGTATTGTTTAAATGAATAGGAGCTAAAATTTTCATCAAAAATATTTTTAAAGAAACATGCCGTAAATACTTTCAAAAAGTAATAAATATATGCTTCGAACCCTTCTATTTACATTTCAAATGTAATGTGGAATTATTATGTTTTTCAACAATAAATGAATGAAATAGAATTTTTGTCTGGTAGACAAACTATCGACATTATAAAAAGCCCATATTCATATGACCTGCAATGAACTCGCTCGGCCGTTTTCGCTGCGCAAGCGCAAATTCGTCATTCAAGAAAAAACATGTCGGATGAAGTGACGTCAACTCGCAGACAAACGCTTGTTTTGACCGATTCTGCTCGAAAGAGAAATAGAAAGGATGTGCAAGCCAGTTATAACAAATCGAGGATAAATATTGGAAGTGAAATTGGCCATTGGAATGAATAAAAGGGCGTTCTTTAACTGCAAAGTCATGCCTCAGTAACTGTGTCGGCATTCTTCGGAAGCAGACACGATGCATAAATAATGAGATAGGGAGACATACAACAGAGCATTAAGTAATTATTAGCGTACCCAGTGTGTATGTAAATATTCTGAAGGACTTTTTGTGATTTTCTAGTAATAATCTTCGATTTTGTCACCAATTTTGGCACATACATGTACGAAATTTTACCAAAATCGTTGATCCTATCCATTTAAGTAAAATGTGTCCTTTATTTGATTTAAAAGCTAATTTTGTGCCCATGCAAAATTAGGCTGCTTTCATTACCAAATTAACATTTCCCTAGTTTGTTTGTAAACATAAACAAGGCTAGAGTCTTGTTTACATAACACAGAGTTAAGGCTAAAATACTGCTGGTTTCCTTGCATTAAGGAGGTACAAAGTTTGGTTTTCAAATTCAAGTGAGTTATATTTTTAATGTTTAACATTATTAGAAATGACAAATATTTTTGTTTAAAATAATATTGTTCAGTTCCTTTTGTGAATAGGATGTATCCAAACATTGCTTCATCGCGGATTTCTTTATTGTATTCTACTTACGTACTAGACTGCACACTTCTGACAATTTGTCTAGTAGTTGATGAAAGGGAAAATCTGACCAACTTAAACACAAAGACTGTTTTGTAGCATTACTCACATCAATGTCCGACTTCACTAGCCCTACGTTTCATATCCCATAGGAAGTAATGGTTGCTTAAGATTGTTGAATTGGCTTCTTCTTTGAATTAAAGTACATTTTAATGAATTATCAATCATGATATCACGAACCTATCGTACCTCCTCTCTATAAATGTTACACAAAATAAAACCAAATTAGCAAAATGTGATTTAAGTAATGTGTATTGCGTGATGGGAGAGTTCAGGGTTGAGGACTAATTTGCAATAAAACACGATATTCCCCAAAAATAGGAGTTAAGAGGGTTGTAAATCGGAGAATACCGTTGAATAATTCAGAGATAGTCTTCGAAGCTTTTTCGTATGTCATGAACTAAAATAACAAGGTACGAAATCAAAACAGTTTTGTTAATACAGATCGTCATGATTTGCAATTATACTAGAATAATTTGATATCCAAAATGGAAGGCATTGATTTTATTACATAATGTTAGTAACTGTGCATGATTTTTCTATCAGTGGTACTCATGATACGAAAATCTATTAGAAGACATTTTCCCCTATCTTTAGCTTTCATTCAATGAGACCAATTCATTTTAAAACCCTACGGGCCTCGATCAGTTCTTTCTCTCACAGAATATACAGTTTTTGGCTTGTATCCTTTACATAATGCAACACCATATGCATTTCCCTGTACACAAAAGGCAATGGATTCAACGTATGATTGCGTGTGGTGTTATCAGGTATGATCTAGCCTTGTCATCTCATAGTTCTATGGATCATATTAAGAATGTTTTGTTTGTTTTATGCATAAACAATGGCAGAACCTACCAGTCTGGATTTGATACCAAAATGCAAGTCAACGAGTGATACTGGACAGAAAACAGACATCATTTATGAATTCTCTGTATGTTCCAAAATCAATTCATTTAATCATATTTCATAATAGTCTTACAAAAATGATAATGGATGCTTTTAAATTTCTGTATTTTATCAACATATTTTATTAAGTCAATCACAAAATGAACGTACCATTAAGAATTGACTCTTGAGATGCGATCATCTCCAGTGTGTTGCCGTGCTGCATCTGATAACTAAAATTGCTCTGAGCCAGACCTAACATCATCTAATTAAAAACTTAATTAAGCAACGTTTTCTATAGCTTAAAGGATATATTATTACACAACACTGCGATATGATATGATCGACATCCTTCGAGAAAAGGTCACCCATCACTCAGACATCATGTTCACTTTTGAACACTTTTTTCAATTAATACTGGTGGCATATAAATTTTAGATATTTTTCGTCTGTTCAGGAACATTCCGCTGACAAAACTTGAGACCTTTTTACTGTTCGTCAGTTCTGCCGGTATGAAATACGTCAGACAGTATTTGACCCAATGATAGGTTGTATTGACGAACTAGATCGTTATAACAACCATAGAATTTGCGAAATGCTGACTTCATTGATTGATTGAATATTGTTTTACGTCCCTCTCGAGAATATTTCACTCATATGGAGACGTCACCACTACCGGTAAAGGGCTGCAAAATTTATGCCTATGCTCGGCGCTTATGACTATCATGCCACACCTGCTGTGACACGGGACCTCGGTCTCATCCGAAATACCACCCCCATTTAGTTACCTCCTACGACAAGCAAGGGGTACTGGGGACCTATTCTAATCCGGATCTCCACGGATCGTTATAACGACCATAGAATTTGAGAAATGCTGACTTTAATCGAGACTGTTGAAACCCCTGTATCATCAACTTGTTTGTCAGTAGCTAACCTCGATTTAAAAACTGACCATACACAGATCAAGTTCTTGCGTATCGAATCAGTTGAGATATAAACATCACATGTAGGTGATAATGGAATATTGCTACATAAATATGGGAAGTTGAAGATGGAGAAGCTGAAATCATCCCGTTTGTCATATGCATGTAGTTGAGTTGACAGTTTGCCGTTAATGTCTACTTTCAATAAGATATCTAAGTATGAAGCAGGAGTGGACGACTCTGTGGTGTCTTTTATTTCGAGCTCACCGGGATATATCGAATCGACATATGAACGAAAGTTATTATTGTTAAAAGACAAAACGTCGTCGATATATCTAAATGTCGAATTGAAGGTCACAGCAAGAGGTTTTTTTTTCTTCTCACGTAGACGTTTTTTAATATATTCTTCCTCATATGAATATAGAAACAGGTCAGACAACAAAGGAGCAGAATTCGTGCCCATGGAAATTCCAACAGACCTGATCACCAAAGAACACGAAGACATCGTCAAAGAGGACCTCTAGAATATATATATATTTTTAATTTCAACTTCAGAGTACTTGTGCGTGAAATCAGAGTGGTGTTTAACAAAGTAATTTTTTTGATGAATGATCACTAGATATGAATATTTCCGTTAAGCAATACAAAATAAAGAGTTGGGCAAACACGGACCCCTGGATATATCAGAGGTGGGATCAGTTGTCTAGGAGGATTAAGCATCCCCTGTCCACCGGTCACACCCGCCGTGAGCCCTATATCTTGATTAGGTAAACGGAGTTATCCGTAGTCAAAATCAGTGTGCCAAGAACGACCTAACAATCGGTATGAAACACGTCAGATAGCATTTGACCCAATGATAGGTTGTATTGGCAAACTAGATCGTTACTGAGAACCTCTTCTAACCCAGATTCCCACGGGCATATCGAATCGAAATGTGAATGAAAATAGATATTGTTGACAGATAAAATGTAATATACAAAAAATGTATGTAAATGTGGAGATAAATGCCAAAGGAAGGGATTTCTGTTTTCTTGTAGAAGCTTTTGAACAAATTCTGCAATAGGTCAACTGATAAAAGAGCATGTTTTGCGCCCATGGGAATTCCAAGACCTGGTCGCCAAAGACAGTGTAGATATTGTTGATATGGAAATGCAGCATCTTTTTAATATCAGATTCAAGGATATTGTGCGTAGAATCAAAAGGGTATATAACAAAGTAATTATTGGTTGACTAATCAGACGATTTGAATATTTTCGAGTTCCATTTCTCTTTACGAAGCAGCTGTCTATGATGTCAAAAAGTGTAGGGTTTAATTTATCGAGAGGAATCGTGGGGTAAACCGTTAAGTGTTGAAAACTTGTTTGATGCTGTTGATTTTGGGGAAAAAAATTGTATGGCGCCACAGTCGCATTAAACGACACTTGTCTACGAACTTCAAGGAAAACCTTCGTTCATTTATTGACATGTTTGAATTTATGTAGCAGGATATACTATTGAATGAGTAGTTCTTTTACCCAGTGGAGTTGTCACTATTTCTGCTTTTTAAAGCAAATGCAGTCTGTATTTTGTAAAGAAAAAATGGATCGTTAGCATGTGTGCCATTTCTCATTGAATGTGTTTCTAGATACGAAACAACTTCCAAATTTGAATTAATCATATAAAGTACGATCACTCAGACACGTTTCTTTAAGCTGCGAACAGTAAGGATATCAATATATACCTTCATAGTTATAATAAAAACTCCATGACAAGTTTTCACAATTTATTAATTCAGTTAGTACAAGTTATTATGTTGTCCACCCCCTCCTCCACTTTGTGGCAATTTTTCTTGGCCATTACTTTGGCAATGTGTATAATCATTGTAAAGAAAATACTTAAAACTGATTTACAGTGGAAATACCCCATATGTGTATTGACACCAAAACTGTTATAGGCTAAAAACACGCCATTGCCTAATATGTATATCAGAAATACCAATTTAAGGAAATTTAATAATCCCTATTGACGGCAATGACTCAATTATCGTACAAATCCCTCAATTACTCTAAAAGGATTACCCCAGGTGCTGCAGGATAAGAATCAAACCACAGCAATATGAACAGGTTTACCATGTAAATTACTCTATCATACATGTACATATTTATATTCGTTCAATGAAAAAAAAAAATTGGAAATTGGATCCCGGTAAATGGCACCCCCCCCCCTTCCCCACGATAATCTTAAAATTCATTGTCAATATCAAATAAAATACAAGGAAACAGAAACTTGACACGTAGTACTCCACATAGAAGATCCATTCATTGAAACACTGGAACCAGGAATAATCTTGGTCGAGGAGTTTCTTCTGCACTGTGATATCGGAAAGAAGCTGAAGTAAACATGAGTAAAAACGAAACCAAACTTACAAATTTCTGAAATAAAATTTTGGAATGATATGACATTCATTGCAGCGTAAATATTATGTTATATCAATAGTGTCGTAAACAAATTGTGAAACAGATTATCATTATCTCTTATGAATCGAATTATTATTTTTTTAAATTCTTATAACATTTTCAAATGCTTTGGGAGTAAAAATAAAATCAGAAAAATATCACTTTCATAATGCTACATGTATGAAACGGCTAATCTTAAAGACATTCCCAAATAATATTTAAATACCAAATTAAAATAACCGATTAATCGGAATAATAACCCGCATAGCCGGTAATAATCTACGGACCAAAAGTCACCTCTAGCTTACATAAACGTACATAATATTTACGTTTGTATGTCATACCATAGAATATTCACATTATGTACATTGTGTAATGTGAATAGGCGATCATAAACGATTGTTAGGTGGTGGATTATCCAGAACATTTTTAAACGGAGGGGATGCGAGTCAAGCTTGTAAGTGTTCCAATCCCCTAACCACATCTAGATCTGCTTTTGCTAACAAAAGTCGCACGATGAAAAGTGAAGATAATGCAGGATAAGACTGTTCCAGTGATAAATATCAAACACGGTAGGGCAAATACGGACCCCTTTGCACACCAGAGGTGGGATCAGGCGCCTAGAAGGAGTTTAAACATCCCCCGTTGACCGGTCACACCTGCCGTAAGCCCTGTGTCTTGATCAGGTAAACGGAGTTATCCGTAGTCAAAATCAGTATGAAAAGAATACCTAACAATTGGTATGAAACACGCCGGACACCATTGGACATAATGACATGTTGTAATAGGAAATAAAATAATTATCATAATGACCATAGAATTTTGCGAAATACTGACTTTAGTCGAGACTGTTGAAAGCCCTATAACGTCAACGTCCTAGTTAGTAGTCTTGCTCGGTTTAAAAAATTGATCATATGCAGAACATGCTCTCGAGTATAGAATCAGTTGATAGACATCAACATCATATGCAGATGATGATGGAAGGTTGATACAAGTATATAATATGGGAAGTTTGCGATGGAGAAGCTGAAGTCATCCTGTTTGTCATAAAGTTGAGTTGTCAGTTTGCCATTAACATAAATCTTCAATAAAATATCCAAATATGAAACGCATATAAAAGATGGTCTTTCATTTCAAGTTTAGAGATTGATTGAATATTGTTTAACGTCCCTCTCGAGAATATTTCACTCACATGGAGACATCACCATTGCCGGTGAAGGGCTGTAAAATTTAGGTCTATGCTCGTCGTTTATGGTCATTGAGCAGGGAGGGATCTTTATCGTGCCACACCTGCTGTGACAAGGGGCCGTGGTTTTTGCGGTCTCATCCGAAGGACTGCCCCATTTAGTCGCCTCTTACAACAAGCAAGGGGGTACTGTGGATCTATTCTAACCCGGATCCCCACGGGATTCGAGTTTAGTGGTATACATCGAATCAACATATGATCGAATAAAAATTAAGCATTGTTAATAGATAAAACATCGTCGATATTTCTAGATGTTGGTTGCAGGCCACAGTACGTGTTTTCTTTTGTCAGAATATAAAATCAAGTCGTTTGATAAACGAACACAATTCGTGTCCATGGAAATTCCATCAGCCTGTTAAAAAGATGTTTCAAATGAGGAACAATACCATTTATTTATATCAATTGTGCAGAGTACTTGTGCGTAGAATCAAAGTGGTGTTTAACGAATTAAGTTTTGAATGACCGATCACAAAGATGAAAAAGATAACGAACAGTGATCAATCCTATAGGGAATACAAAATTAAAAGTTGGGTATACACACACCCCTGGACACACCAGAGGTGGGATCAGGTGCCTAGGAAGAGTAAGCATCCTCTGTCGACCGGTCGCACCCGCCTTGAGTCCTATATCTTGATCAGGTAAACGGAGTGATCCATAGGACTTTAAAAACAGTGTTTAAAGAACGGTCTAACCATTGGTTTGAACTATGTTAGACAGCATTTGAGAAATGACAGGTTTTATTGACATAGATCGTTATAACGACCACATAAGATGCGAAATACTAACTTTAAACGATACTGTTGAAACCCCTGTAACATCAACTTGTTCGCCAGTAGCCTTATTCGATGTTGAGACACAAAGATCATATGCAGGTGATACATGTATGTTTAAAACTGAACCGTGATTTTCAAAAATGTCGTCTTGAGATGAAATACGACTCATATATTGTTTTGCGTCCCGTCGAGAATTTTTCACTCATTGAGAAGTCACCACCTGTAGGTGAAGTACATATGTACCACAAATGTAGGTCTGTGCTTAGCGCTCAAGGCCGTAGCAGTGAGGCCGGTTTCTTTATCGTGCCAATTAACGCCTGTCGCGACACGGGACCTCCGTTTTAAAGTCATATCCGAAAGACCCGTGATTTTCACTTTAAAAGCCGAGCGTTTGACGAAGGAGCAATCACTACCTTACTTACTTATGTTTTAGGTTTGACGCGGCCATGCCACGAGCGGGGCTCGAACTCACGATCTCCCGGTTACGACGCGAACGCTCTACCACTGAGCTACCGAGACCGGTGAGATGAAATATAGATTCTCCGTGACGAACAGGAACTTATAAGATTTCGATTGTCTTTTGTTTTCACTTTTGTACGCATCTAGGTTTAGTACAATGAGGACAATCTCCCGAGACCGAGATGATATTTTCCATTGCCATATTCTTGAATTCCTATTCGATAAGTTAATGCTTAACGACATAGAAACCATTATCTGGATGGGATGTGAAGAAAATTAATTATTGATTAGCACTTCCAACACATTAATATGTTGGCATTATGTCGACTTTCAGATGCGTCGAGTTGTCAGATGATAATCTTGATCTGAGTACCTTACGAAAACATCCACTGCGATATGGTTTCAGAATTTTGATTCTATTAGAGCTTCGTGAAATGTATACCAGCGTGGAGCATCCCAAATAATGTCCTTATGTATTTTCATGATTGTTTGATTAATTATTTTTACGTTCCGTCGAGAATTTGTCACTCGCATTGAGACGTCAGCAGATCTAGCTGGTCAAGATATAGGGCTCACGGCGGTTGTGACCGGTCGACAGGGGATGCTTACGCCTCCTAGGCACCTGATCCCACCTCTGGTATATCCAGGGGTTCGTGTTTGCCCAACTCTCTGTTTTGTATTGCTTATAGGAGTTATGAGATTTATCACTGTTCGTTATCTTCACCTTTCACCATAGAAATGAGATTATTTCATATTTGATACATTTCAAAGCAAAAATATGGTATTTGTTCTGTTTTTAGTTGGGAAACAGAGCGCATCGATCATTATATCATCGGAGGACTCGTTACGCAAGCTTCACTTACACCTCTGTCAATACTCGGAAAATAGACCCTGCATCACGTGGTAATTTAATCACATGATTTAAACAATCATTATTTTTTCTCTCCTTAAAAGTCCTGGTAACAGGTGATAAATCAGGGTCTTTTCATAGCCCATTGGCACATTCAAAAGCATATATTCACCATTTAATAAAAAAGACAACGAATCCATTTGTTTGTCTTTTATTTTCATCAAAGTTTTATCGTATTTTAGAGCCTCTTTTACTTTGCAAAAAATTACATTCATATCCATATTACAATGTACAAAGTAGTTCTTAAAGGTCCGAAAATAGCGATTTTATGTAAAGGAGAAATTAGTTCTTTCTCTCACAGAATGGACAGTTTGAGGCCTTTCTCCTACTTAAAACATGATTTTCTTTTTGTGGGGTGGAATCAAATAAAACAAAATGTAGAAAACTTGTATTGTATTCAGAATGAATTGTTCCAGGCAGCATACATGCAATAGTAAGTTCATTGTTTACAGAATAGACAGTCACAGGTAAGTTAAAGGTGCTCAGCAATTTGTTTAATTGCTGTTGTGTTACATTATGCTACATAACAAAAGCCTTTGTCTATGGACACTTACAGGTGGGATTTGGTAAATATTTATACAAGCATGTGATGTTTCTGAATCAATTCAAAGTTCACCTATGTAAGATAAGCATGTCTTCCTATGATGGAGAAAGTGGGTTTATTTTTAACTCAGTCAAAATTCAAGGAAACTGAAGATACGCAAAATACTGTTGGTATATTAAGTGAAATTTTGGACGCAGAAACGAAAAATAGTAAAACACAAAATGAGGCAAACTTCAAAGGTGGTTTCATTTTCGGACATTTCTGATGAGAAACTTAAAATGCTGGCCAGGATTGATCGCTTTCTTAAACCGCTGTTCAAATGAAGAGGAATTAGACGAGTTACTGAAGAAAGGATTATCAAAGAAAACATATAAGGAAAGGTGAGGTGGGTTATATCATTGAAACTTGGTAGCAGAACAGGAAAAATATCTTGGGGTAGAATTCATTTGGACTTACATCACAAGAAGATATTTTGAAATTAGTGATGAGTGAGACAACAGCAAGATTACGGTATTCATGGGAATGTTAACAGTAGTGACACCCAAAATGCAGATGAAGAGAAACAAGTACCAGGAACTGGAAATACCATTAGTGAAATCAAAATCAAATCTGGCAATGTTTCCTTCGAGTTCAAGTTTTGAAGACACGTAAATTAAAAGTTGCATTTAATGTGTTTGTTGTTTTCCCCCTTGGGTACATTCCAGTCTTTACCTGGCACTGTCCATTCTGTTTGTTGTAACTGTCCATTCTGATTGGAAAAAAGAATGGACAGTTATTCAAAAAGAATGGACACTTACAGGTAGCTTAATGGACTGTTTATGGGGTTAGCACAACAATAACCTATAGAATGGACAATTCAAACAAAAGGTTTACGTCACAATCATGTTTTAAAGAATTATATAAACATCACTATAACTGTCCCAAATGCACTTTGTGATGTAACGAAATATTTAGTCCAAAACTCAAATGATCCATGTTAGAAACTTTTACAAGATTTCCGAAAAAGCCGTAGTACACGAAACTTTAGGTAGAGAATGAGAGCGCATGCGTTTCCTGACACGTAACATACAAGAAGCTATATGGAAATGTCTGATCACGTCTGTCCCCCTTACATCTAAATCAAAATGTGGATGATGATCAGAACTTTTGGCTGTAATCAGAGAAAATGTGGGGGAGGGAATGGTTCCTTTTGTGACCTCAAAACCATCATACACCAATAATGTTATTGTGATTTGGCATATCTAATTGCTAAGTATTGTTGTTGAAAAATAAAAATCGATTTTGGCAAAAGCATTGAACACCGTAAATGTCTTTTCCCTCGTGTCCTTTTCGTGAGGCTACTTACCAAGATCATCAAGCACACTATCATGTTCTTGTTCTCAGGGTATTTACAAAGTAAATCAAATTGTGGGGACGAACCCCAACATGTATTCGATATATGTTACGAACGATTCCTTACCTATGTAATGCACAGTTCTAAGATATTTTATTTCAAGATGCGAAGAATAATTCATACTTCAATCAGTTCGGTGTTTACGCTATGTCTAACAATCGTTATTAAAAGTTTTGTTGTTGAAATATATATTATGTACTCCCAGAGGAAATGAGGTGAAGTCATGCAATCGTTTGTGATGTTAAAAGAAGGAAGAATTAAATTGTTTATCCAGCATACCTCGCAGAAGGAAGACGTAAATTGTTTACCCAGCATGCCTCGCGGAAGGAAGACGTTAATTGTTTACCCGGCATGCCTCGCGGAAGGAAGACGTAAATTGTTTACCCAGCATGCCTCGCAGAAGGAAGACGTTAATTGTTTACTCAACATACCTCGCAGAAGGAAGATGTTAAGTTTACCCAGCATGCCTCGCAGAAATTTTATTAAGATTGTCCTTTTCTCCCAGAGAGCGGTTTGGCAATATATTAAGGTGCATGTATATAATGATTAAGAAATACATTTCATTTTGGAAAATACATAGGCAGTGACACTTCACTCCGGCATAGCACTTAATGAAAAGTCTTCCCGCGTGAAGCGCTAGCGTTCCTTCTTGTATATTCAAAAACGAAGTCTATTTTTTATATTCACTTTCCACTTTAATTTGTGTTGGAATTCTCAGCTATATTTATCTGTATTCATATTCACATTGTTTACAGCTTCAAAGCATTCATGAGGAATTGACTATCATGATTACAATTTCTAGAGATATTAAAGGCAAAAACATTGGAAATATAAATATTAATGAAAAAAAGGTTTTCATAATTAGTAATTGAAGATAATACTACATAGTTTTCCTGACAATTCTGTAAATACCACCAACATTCTGTAATTTGGGAGAAGGCTTACATAGGTTCTGACTGCTGCCTAATCCTATGTTATACATGATAGAATATGTTTGAATTAATTCTATAATTTAAAGACTTCGAATTTGATGATAACCAGGGTTTATTTTCAATTTTTATCTTTTTTGTAAATAGACTAAGCTACCCATTGAAAACACAAAACTTGTAAACGATCTCGTGCGAATTTTGCGTAAACTCAAAATAAAAAAGGTAAATGGATCGTGTAGTAGTGTTCTTTCTTTATAAACTGAAGTCAATACGGTAAAGGCATGAAAAATGTGAAGAACTTTGGATATGTCTTTTCAAATCCTGCTACCACTGTGAAAGATAATGTTGGAGCTATACCATATACATTGTATACTAGTAGTTTCTGAATTTCAGTACTGTTTAGACATAATTCCAAAACTTTGCACCGATATTTAATCAGATTCTGTACACAAAGGATGCGTTTTACTACCACACCGCGCCGATCCCAAGAGATGTCATTCATAATTTTCTTTAACCCTGTTGATGAGGAAATTTTGATGGTCTATGTATCTTTATATTGATTTTCTGTCCAGAAAATCAACGCCTTTTTATCAGTTCCATAACATTCAAAGTCAACACAAACACTAAGCCAATTATGATGCATATTGAATTTTCCCCCCACTTTTTTTTGGTCGATTGCTCGGAATAGATGAGCGTTTCCGATTCTGATATCTAAGTATCAGACAGTATCAGGCGGATACTGGTCGTGTCTTCTGGTAGTAAACCGTGTGAAAATACGTATTTTACCCACGCCATATAGGAAAAGAGGGGCGTGGCCTCGATCCTGTCATAACCCTACAATCAATATACATCGGTAGAGGTAATCTTTATAAGCACAGTATGGGTCTTCATTTACTGCTGTGATAACCAGATACATACCTTTGATAAGGAGGTTTTAAAACTGTTTTGCATAACCCACAGCAGATATAAAAGTGATTTTCTGCATTTCTTAAGTATTTTTGTAAAAGCTTTCCGAGGAAGAAGACCTTTACAATGTGGATGTCAGCAATAGGGACGCTGAGGTCTCATTCTGTACAGAGCATAGTTCTGTTAACACTGGTCATCTTACATTGCGTCAATGGGTGAGTAGTAACCTGAAATTTATAAATAAGCTGAATGTATAAAATGTAAATGCCTTGTCAAAAATTAACTTTTATGAATTGTATCTTTCGAAATGATAACGAAAACAAAAAAAATGCTTTTAAATGTGTTATAACGTTATCGTCATGTAAAACTAGTAAGAGAGAGAGAGAGAGAGAGAACCAACCTTTGGGGAGCATAAAGAGTGTCAATAATAATTCTAACATATGTTTACAGTGCCTCTCTTCAGGAAAGAGTAACGCCAAATTCACTTAGAATTTAAGTAATGTGTGAGGTTCATGCTTCAATTGCGCGTTAAACTTACTGCCACATACATGTATATGATATAAGTAACATTGATAAAGACATACAACCTATTATTTTTCCTTACGATTAGTAGTGCGTGAAGATGATATCTCAAAATCCAATGGGAGGTATACGAGAGCTGTCTAAAACGTTTGTGGACACATGCTATTTTTCTTTTTATAGGAACGACTTTAACAATGGTATGAACCAGACTGACGTTTCCGTAACGTTGGTATCAAAAGCAACTTGTATTTTTCTATATTTCTTTCACCTGCACGCTGCACACACTTCTAGCATCACCTTAGTCATGACTCAAATACCCTAGAATATCATTTACTGTTTTTATTGAGGAGATTTGCTAACATCACAAACAGACGCGACTTCTCTCACCGTAAGGCGTCTGTCTCTCACAATAATGCCATGAACACTGAATTTCGTATTTTCATTACACAATAGTGGTCTTCCACTTCTTGCAGCATCTCCCAAATAGAATACATAATCCGAATTAAAACCGTTTATGTCATTTGTAGATCGACAATTTGAATATATTACGATTATTTCCTTTTGTTTTCATTTTTGTGTATTTTGTCGTCTCTATCTGCGTTTTTCCCAGGTCAACACATAATTTTACTGTTGCGTTCGAATTACTAAAACATCTCCTTTTTCGTAAAACAGCCCATTCTAACAACATCAGAATATCACGTTATTTACTTTTGTGTGGTCACAATTAATTTTATCTAGTTTTGACATGTTCTACAAAAACATACCGATTTGAATTCAAAAACTTAATTACAAAGTACGTATCACTTTTACCCTGCGCCATACGCACCTTCCGCGACCTTTTAAAACTGCAAGTGAAAACATTCGAAACCAACTTATTTTACTTGAAATTTCATAAGAAATATTTTGATATAGAGTATGTACATTTAAAACCATTTAAATGATAAAAACACCACTGCCTACCAACTGTTTGGACAGCCCTCGTGTAAACGAATACATGTTTATCAAATTAAAAAAAAGTTCCTTGTTTTGTAACAAAGAAGCACGAAAGGGACAAAACAAGCTTCCCAATTACATGGTACGTATATGTGAATAGAAATAAAAGGGTATGTAAAGTTAAATCAAATGAAGAAATAACAACGGTCTACTGGAAACCACTCTTCGACGAAACATTAACGTTGGTGTGATACAGCCTTTTCGGAGTAAAAACCTGCTAAAGTCCTTGTTAGCTGACTTCCATCTGTGTATTAGCGAAAATGTTCCAGATGAAACACATTTAGCTTTCTGATAAGTCCATAACAAGGATTTCTTGAGAGAGTAGTAAAAAGAAATGAATGAAATAACCTCATTTTTCATATCGATATTACTGGGTTCTGTAAAGGGAGATTTGGTTCCATGGCCTTAAGGTGATTTTGAAATCAGTGAAATTGATATGGAGATTAGATTTTAGATATAATTCAAAATGTCAAGAAAGTGTTTTTGTGATTTTAATAAATCAAGGGTATATACAAAATCTTATTTTTGACTTGAAATTACTCTCAGTTTATGGTCAGGGAGCCTGGTGATAATCTGTGACGTGTGTTATTTTGCATTTATTTGAAATCATGTGACGTGGTTTGAATGATAAGCGTTAACTAGAGACCATCAATCTACAGTGCAACTTGGTTCTAAGAAACTCGGTTTTAAGGAAATATTGGCGATAAGAAAGTTAGAATTTGATTTTACCTCGTAAGTAACATCAGTTATGAGGGATTCAGAATTGGTGTTTCAAAGAATGCTTTAGAAGTTTTACTGTATCATACTTAAGATTTCCAATCGAGTGAGGATTTATTGTAGGAAGGCATATTGATCAAGAAAGGTGCACATAAAATGAAGAAAAGTCTAGAAAAAGACAAAATATATTTCGTTTATCATCGTTATTTACCCGTAATATCAAAGCATATATGATATGAAGAAAACATGTATTTGTTATACATGTATAATACTTTTTTTTATTTATACAAATGGCTATTCGTGTTCCTTTTAAGAATAGCAGTGACCGGTTACATGTATGGTCATGTAAAATATAAATGTACTGTTGTTGCATTTAAAACCTATTTTATCATAATTTTACTGCTTTGTTCAATTCTAAAAATACTATGCGACCAAGCAGAACGACGAACGTTTAATTTCAAATATATATTTCTCAACGATTGCGTTTCTCAAACACACAATTTTAGTCAATGTAAAAATGTTTATTTATTTTCGTTATATTGCCAAAAAATGTTCTCCCAAGAATCAGTATTAAAGATTGATTTTCCTTATTATTTGCGAGAAACCTATCTACATTTAGCTTTATGCGAGACATCTCTCGCGCATCCATTAATCTCGTTATGATTTTATCTTTATTTGGATTACTGTAACGTCTCGTTAGGATTTCATTATCGTTATCATCATCGCTGCTACAATGTCTTGCTGTGATCCGGAATCGCGATTTTAGGTTTTCGCTGTTTGACATACAGCAGAAATAAGTACTTGAGTTATAGCTGTGATTTACAGCATCTGTTTGAATGTAGACTACATTCTCTTCTATCAAACAGTCGTAATAGGATTGAGTAGTGCAGAAAGTGTAGTCTATCATGCTGTAGTATTTCACTTTTCTGAAGTCTTTGTGTAATAGGATTAATGTTTAATACATATGTCATTCCAGCTATTATATAGACAGATGAAAAGAATTGATAACGTAACTCCCTGCTTTGGTATACATACTGGTACCAAAGCAATATATCTAAGAGCCAAATATTATTATCAAAATTGTTTAGAATTCATATAAGACATGTGTTATAGTATATATGCAAAAAGTAAAATGTGTGTATGTATGTATATCTCCATGAACAACGGAACAACGAATCTCGGTTTCTTTCTATAGATGTATACTACACATGCAACGAATCAATAGTCATACAATGACTGATTAGAACAGACTTGTTAACGCAACCATAAAAACAAAGTTGTGGTACGCCTTCTTACTGAAATCATATTGACCTGCTGTAAAACTATTTGTTTTTAAATAAACCCATCTAGATAAGTGATCGAGTTCAAAGTTCATGTACCAGTATTTTTCTATACTCGTTTTCTTTCACCATGTTTATCATTAATGTCTTGGTTTTTAGATTTTATCGTATGATGCAATGTTGCAATCTAAATTCTGATCATATTAAGGTATTATCCATTAACTTCAATAAACAATGATTGTGTAAAGAGTTCTGCAGCTTCAGTTTGTACTTCTGAAGGGAAACCAAATTGCAATGTTTGTCGTAACAATGCAACGGATAATATATCTTAAGGTTGTAATGGCTACATCATATCCAATCTCCCAGGCTGAACGTAATATAAGACATCGTTTTAACTTAATCCTTTCAAAACCTCATTTTAAATCGTCATTCTGCCAAATGCAACTTAAAAGCCTGCTAATAGCAGATTCCAAACCAATTTGTTTGTTGACTTTTATAAATTCTAAAACCACATTTAATGTGATGAAAATATATGGCTTTGTGTACTCTTGGGGTTGACATGTACGGTGTACCTTGTACTGATGCAATATGAATTTGGAAGACGAATTGTATCCTACCTGTACATAGATTTTCCTACCATCAATGGCTGCGACTCGTGGAGGATTAAAGGGAGCAAAAAGCGTTGCCTTTTAAAAAATAGCAGTCTGGAAATCACCTGCTTCCATTGTGTAACAAAATAAATCGTCAGACTAGTAGCGATAACAGTTAATCTCAATAAATATCAAAGCATGCATGCGTCTGATTCATTTATATGAGTCAATGATGGTTTAATCTATATTCCCGTTGGAACCAAATTTTTGCCAATGCCAAGAGAAGACTACGGCGAACGACAAAATAATTCAGGATGGGTCTTCAAAGCAATACAAGTCCCTAAATACTACAAATTCAACGGAAACCCGGAGAAGCTATATAGATAAAGGCTCGACGCTCTAGACAATAATTCTCATTCTAAGAATACAACTTCATTTAGACATTTTGAACTTGCGAGAAAAGAGACTGTAAATCTAATTATGGAGTCTATACTCATCCCTGTAACATCCCGTCAACAGGAATATCTCTCGCGGGAATCCTCGGCAAGCACAGACAAAATGTTTATACGTCATCGTTAAAAGGAGTCAACAGCTGTCCAGTCAATGTCTGGTAGAAATAATATTGGACATTGTTTTCGTCATTGTGCGTAAAAAGTCAGCAAAATATTAATTAATGAAATTTTGTATGATTTGAAGAGATATGCTGACACACTGGGAATGACAAATCAAGAAGATGTCTAGTTTCAGAACCCACTATTGTTCTCAGTCACCTTGTCATGGGATTTCAATGAGCTCAATATTCGATTGCAAGCGTGTCTGTTTTAGATTTCATAAATATTATCACATTCAAGTAGTATCGTTTAAACTTCGCTATGTTAGAGATTCTCAATAGATTCCATACAAAATTCTATTATTTCCGAAGTTTCTTTTCCATGGTGTTCAAGTCCACAACGAACTGAGTCACAACACACACACTGTACACAAACATCCATTTCGTGTACTTTAACTTTTATTCACAATTTCTACTCCAACTAGATCTTACCTTATGTTTTCTTCTTCAAAGGTCTGATTGTCTAAGCAAAATTATGTATATATGGCAATGCTGAAGTAAAAGGAAATGAAATGAAACATAACAGCTAATGTAAATGTACAGAATATCATAAAAATGTCCAACTCAATTGGTTAAAGTGAATTAAATTTAAAAAATAAAATAAAAATAAACGTAGATAAATCTAAAGTGTTTATATGTAGACGGCTTTTCACAAATGTGTGATTAAGTCACATCAACCATTTAATATTCTAATGTTTTCAAAAACAAAATGTCAAAATAATAATAATAACAAGTAGGGATCACTGGCGAATCACAATAACTAAGCAATTAACCAATGCCTTTTTAATCGGCAAAATTAATGGAAACATAATGATTTGCATTTTCATAAATAAATTCCCTTTGAAGGAAAAAATACGAAACGGGACAGACAAGTTATCATTTCATCTGGGCAATAATTTGCTTTCACACTAAATGACAAACACAAACTTGTTCGTGTGATATTGTCATTTCTATCGTATCTTCCCTCTCCATAATGCCCCGGTAAATGAGATACAAACAGAAAATTGGCATGTCGTTACTTATTCATTGATTTTGTAAATAAAAATACTTGAGCTATGAAATGAAATTAATAGCAATTCTAGCCTTTTCATTAGAAATCAATCTGAATGACACGTTACTGCAGCATTACTCTGTTACACCCTCGAGACTGAAATATAGTAATTAAATTTGTTCTCATATCTTAGTCGACGAAACAGTCGATTGAATGCGTTTATAATAATAGAAAGTACTGGTATTAATGGATTAAAAACTCGCGTGATTGAACTTCTGAAGAGATCATAAAACATTCGGTTTCAGATTACATCAAACTAAATAAAATACGCACTACGCGTCCTTTTTTTTTTTTAAAGAAAGAGAGTAAAATATCTATATAAACATATAGTCACACAGAGAGGTGATGTATTATTAATGCTAAGATAACCTTAGGATTAAACCTGGTTAATTTAACTTTTTTCCCTGGTACACTGTCACAAGCTGAAGATAACGAGTGCCTACTTTTGGTGAATATTATTTTCCAGTCCAGTTATATCTTTAAGGACCTTTTTTATTTTTAACTATTGAAAGCACTCTATTTATGAAACACAATGAGCTTTTCAAAAATTAATTTATGTTCCTTAGTTAATATGACTTGCCAAGTAGCCTTTGCTTGTTAATTGATAAAGACAGTGAAAACAGGACAGTGATGAGAATTGAAAATATGTCATTTATTTTGAAAATGACGAAGTTATATAACAGAATAAGCTAGTGGGGGTCAGAATGAGTCAAAAACAAAAATACAAGAACATATGTATCACATAGGTATGATTATGCAATCTGACCCCCTATAACACATAATGAAATATCGAAATAGAGCTGCCTGCAATCAAATATTCACATATCTATTGTTTTCAAAATATATAAACAAATTCATGAAAAAAATAAATACATCCTCACCACGCAAGGCAAACAAGAAATGGATACGAGTGATAACGTACAGTTATTCAAACTTGTGGTGGATGGAGCGGAGGTGGAGGTGGCTTTTTGTCAGAAAATTTTCCATGGCGGTAGTCTGACAAAACAAGGAAATAATGCCTTGTGTGGTTATCTGGTTGGCTGATACAGACAGGCATGGGGACTTTGATAGATAAGACATGGGACCAGACAAACACGGCAAAAAATAATAATAGAAATCTAAATTAGGTATGATTGCAAAATTCAACTACACAATCAGCATACAGGCGCCACCAAAAATAACATTATCAATTTCAACATGAATTGTTCTATCAAAAATAAACTTTGTTTTATGTTAACCATACTGTTAATCCACGGCAGCATTGCAGCTCTGTTTCCATTTAAACCAAAACAGAAAATATTTAAAGTGTAAACACTTGTCATGTATTGAAAAAGACGAAAAAATGTGAACCCTAAAATAGATACAGAAACACAAATTGACTGGAAGACATACCCGCATCTTGAATATAATTTTATTCAAGAATATTTGTAACTTCACGCTTGCATACATGTATGGGGGAGGGGAGTCAGACAAAAAGACGATTGTTTTGAAAATTTACTTCAAGCTGCAGATAAAAGTATTTAGAGTCCACACAGAACGTAAATCAAAATGCAGGAATAGAATTTGCCTATGGCTTAGGAGTATCATTGCAGAATAGTTAAGATTCGGATGTTCTATGGCTTAGGAGTATCAGTGTAGAATAGTTAAGATTCGGATGTCCTATGGATTAGAGTATCTGTAGAATAGTTAAGATTCAGATGTCTTCATCAGTTTCAATAATTTCCCATCAAGGTTTTCTTTGTCGTAATATCAATAGACAGCGATGATGTATATGAATTCTTGATTAATATCTTAATGTTAGTACATTGCACTAAAATGGATGGAAAAGACATTGTGATGAAATAATTCCTCATTCTGTTCAGGTTCTCTTTCAGTAAATGACTACTGACCAATACTTTGGACCCCGAATTCTGTGAAACTTTATTCTCTGTGGACACCATGGTTTAAATTCGGTAAATAAAATGGAGATTTTGAAATGAAATTCAAACACGAAAAATATATATACCTCTATTCCGATACCCTAAACATATAAATACGAAAATTTATATATCATAATCAATTTCTTATAAAGACTTCTGACAAATTCTAAACTTCTTACATATATATATATTTATGCACCACTTTTGTTTCCAGTAAAGTAAAAAAAAAAATTGATCGCATTTGTGTTTTGTAACAGTATTGTGGCTGGGAGAACGTTGTTGTTTAATACTAAATGTATATTGCATTTTTAGTCAGGATGCGGATATGTCTCCTAGCCAATACGTTTCTGTATTTATTTCCAAGGACTAACATCGTTTCGTCATTTTTACACTTTAACAGGTTTTTCTGTTGTGACTTACGTGGACAGAGACAAAGTTGCAATGTTGCTTTGGATTTATAGCACGGGTTTAAAATAAAATATATTGTGTATATTCATTTTCATTCAACTTAATGATTATTTGTTCTTATACTTAAAGCTTCTTTAACGAATTTGTATTCAAATTTGGGAAACGATGATGTACAAGTGGGGGCCGAGTGGTTAGTGCATCGCGCTCACACGGCCTCTCACCTCTGGTCGGCGCGGGTTCGAATCCCGCTCGCGCCGCTAAGTGAGAAAGTTTCCCAGTTTACTTTCGGGAGGTCGGTGGTCTCTTCCCAGGTACATTGTATATGGGTTCTCTCTTCCACCAATAAAAACTGGGCGCCACCAGATAACTGAAAATTGTTGAGTGTGGCGGAAAACAGCAAAACAAAATCAAACAACAAGTACCTGTACTTAGGAAATAAAATTCAGTTTTGAAAATACATGATGGTATGGAATGCAATGCTTCACAGCGGGAGACCTCCTGAAGCGTGAACATTCATATACACTGAAATTATGTCATCAACCAAAGCAATGCGCTTTCTAAGATTTTGTCTGTCAAACTTTATCTATTGAGACATAATTTTCTAAGACCTGCGTCTTTTCTACGTGTCCACAATTTGAATTCTGCACGAAATGTAGACACTACTCAGAAGAAATTGGAGCGATAAGATTTCACTTATGTTTCCACTAATTGTGAGCGACAGTGATATGGTGGTTTTTCGTGTTTTAACAAAATGATTTTCTCGGTCCTAGACATCGCCAGTCCACTACGTGGGTTGAAAAGGGAGAGATGGTGTAAGCACTGCTAATAAGGTTGTACTGTAAATCTGATAGTGGCCTTGTTAAGTTAACTAACAATAGACTAATTAAATTACAGGTCTTTATCGCCATTTCGTAGACGTACTCAAAACATGTTCCAGTTCATGTGTCTATTATGCGAGTATAATTACCCATTGCTATTCCCCCTATTACATGTATATAAATTTCTCTACAATTATTACAATTCTTACAGTTTTTCCTCGATAATGCCTGCGTCAAACAAGGTACATGTAATGGTCGTACATGATACGCAAACTATTTCAAGGGAAACATTCTGAAAAAGCTCATCCTCTATAAACTATCGTGCAAAGCTTGTATCAGATATTGCATGTTAAGTTGAAGGATTGTCAATGTCCAGGTATCAGAGATAACAATCTGTCTTATTGCGAAACATCTGCAAGATCAAAACGTTTGTGTCGTGCAAGTCCTCCCTCACTTTGCGTGTTAGAACGGTCATGAAGTGTGTGTTGTTCAAATACCCTCAAACACGTTTCGTCATATCATAATTAACCATACCCCAATAAAGAATAGAAAATGCTAGGTATAATTATTTTAAGGAAATAATGAAATCTACATGATTATAGAGACGGGGAATATCAACTTTGATTGTGATTCCGAAGGTCAATGTATTAATTGAAATCTGGCGTTATTTTCGTTGCTATTTAGTTCTAAAACGGTTCTCCCAGTCTTAAACATGGTCTCAAATTGAACGTATCTGATGGTAGAATCTCGTGGCTTCGTCACTTAATCCAGGGCTATTTCGGTGGAATGCATTACAAAGAACGTGGTATTCTTCCTGTTAAGGTAACAAAACATAAAATTGTAACCAGGAAACAGTTATCATCCATGCAGACGATAAAAGCGGGAATTCACGTCTATGAATTCTTCTGTCATTGGACAAACAGGATACCTGGAAAAAAGAGTTTAGACATTGTGTATTTTTGAAAATTTATAGTAGTTGTTAGGTTTCTTTAAATGAACCATAGGCTATTACTAAACGATTCCCGAGAGGTACCGAATGCTTCCTGCAGATGACATAACAGATAACGGTGCTCATCAAGTAAAAAGACGTGCTGACCAAGGGAAGTTACTCTAAAAGAAGAAACATTTGGATTGTAGATAATTCTGTCTTTTGATAGAAAGAAGATAGACTATTATTATGAGTAACACAGTGCGTGTGTAAGCGTCTGAATGAAATTCTGAAGTGAATTCGGTTTATTTTTCAGTGGCTGTAGACTAAAACTACGGTAATAAGGATGGTGACATCGAGCTTTTCACAAAGCTATATACCACACGATTCAACTTATTACCTTCTTAGATATGTTTATAATTTATGTATGCACCAAGACTTTATATTCATTCCCAATTTATATTCCAAACACAGAAACTATTAATCTTCTGTATAATTGCTCCGGAGTCATCTTTGACTTGACGTTTTACTAATGACCTTTCCTAAACAAGAGGCCCATGGGCCACATCGCTCACCTGAGTCACCTTGGCTCATATTTAAAGATTATTCCTATATATTCGCATGTAATACTTTGATCCCTATGGTGGCCCAAACCTACTCCCAGGGGTCATGATTTTTACAAAATTGAATCTGCATTGTCAGGAAGCTTTCATGTAAATGTAAACTTTTCTGGCCCAGTGATTTTTCAGAAGATTTTTAATGATTTTCGCTATATATTTGTTTGTCAAATTTTGATCCCCTACTATGGCCCTATCTTACCCCAGAGACCATGATGTTTACAAACCTGAATCTGCACTATGTCAGGAAGCTTTCGTGCAAATGTTAACTTCTTTGGCCCAATGGTTTTTAAGGAGAAAATTTTAAAGATTTTTTCTATCTATTTATTAATTATGTAAAACTTCGATCCCCTAATGTGGCCCCATCCTAGCCCCAGGGGTATTAATTTGAATGGTCTTTAATCTGCACTATGTCACGAAGCTCCCATGTAAATCTCAGCTTTTCTGGCTCAGGGGTTCTTGAGAAGAAGATTTTTCAAGATTTTCCCTATATATTTTTATGTAAATCTTTGATCCCCTATTGACGTCTCATCTTACTCCATGATTTTAACAAACTTAAATTTGCACTGTGTCAGGAAACTTTCATGTAAATTTACACTTTGCTGGCCCAGTAGTTTTTGAAAAGAAGATTTTTAAAGATTTCCCCAATACGTTTGTTTGTAAAACTTTGATCCCTTATTGTGGTCCCATCATACCCCCGGGGGTCATGATTTGAACAAGCTTGAATCTGCACTATGTCAGAAAGCTTTCATGTATTTTTTCACTTTCCTGGCCTAGTGGTTCTTGAGAAGAAGATTTTTAAAGATTTTTCCTATATATTTGTATGTAAAATGTTGATCCCCTATTGTGGCCCCATCCAACCCCCGGGGCCATGGTTTGAATAACCTTGAATCTGCATTATATCAGCAAGCTTTCATTTAAAATTCCATTTTCCTGGCCTAGTAGATTTTGAAAAGAAGATTTTTAAAGATTTCCCCATTATATTTGTAAGTAAAACTTTGATCCCTATTGTGGCCCCATCCTACCCCTGGGGTCCATGATTTGAACAAACTTGAATCTGCACTATGTCAGAAAGCTTTCATGTATATTTCCACTTTTCTGGCCAAGTAGTTTTTAAGAAGAAGATTTCTAAAGCTTGTCCCTATATATTTGTATATAAAACTTTGACCCCCTATTATGGCCCCATCCTACCTCCCGGGACCATGATTTGAAGAGACTTGAATATGCACTATGACAAGAAGCTTTCATGTAAATCTCAGGATTTTTGGCTCAGTGGTTCTCGAGAAGATGATTTTAAAAGCTTTTTCCTATATATTTGTATGTAAAACTTTGATCCTGTATTGTAGCCCCATTCCACCCCCGGGGTTCATGATTTCAACAAACTTGAATCTACACTATGACAAGAAGCTTTCATGTAAATTTCAGCTCTTTTGGCCCAGTGGTTCTTGAGAAGATTTTTAAATGACCCCACCCTATTTTTGCATTTTTGTGCTTATCTTCCCTTTGAAGGGGACATGTCCCTTCATTTGAACAAACTTGAAAGCCCTTCACCCAAGAATGCCTTTGGCCAAGTTTGGTTGAAATTGGCCCAGTGATTCTGGAGAAGAAGTCGAAAATGTAAAATGTTTTTAGACAGACGGCCAACAGGCGATCAGAAAAGCTCACTTGAGCTTTCAGCTCAGGTGAGCTAAAAAGATAAAGCTTCCCATCTATTTTCGTGACGTACATCGGTAACTGTACATTCATCTTAGTATACGTATAGACCGGTGATGTAGCCGAGTGGTTAGTGCGCACGCTTTACAGCTGGGAGTTTCCGAGTTTAATTCTCGATCCCAGCGCTGCGTCAAAAATAAGCTGTGTGCCAAATCCATTTATTATGTCAAACATATACAATGTACTGAAATGTAAGAAATCCGAATGCTTTTATGAACTTCTCAACAAAAATTCCTCTGTGACAGCAGGCAAAACAAGATGGAGTGAGCTCTTAGAAATAGATAAATAATCCACAAAATACCTTTCAAAATAACAAAAAATAGTAAACTTCAATGGTTCCAATATAGAATATTTAATAAAATTTTAGCAACAAACTCATTTTTATTTAAAATTTTAAAAAGTGAACTAAAAATGTGTACCTTTTGTCACAATGAGGAGGAAACAATAGAACATATAATATGGGATGTAATTGTGTTCAATCATTTCTATCTGATTTTGAAGTTTATGTAGAAGTCAACTACATGTACATGTAGTCTTTACAAAAATTCTTTTGTAGTAGACATCCTTGAGAAAAACAACGGTATACAAAATATTCTCATCCTTTGGTTAAGGTATTATATTTATACAGCAGGGTGTACAGAGAAAAAGAGTGTTTTATACTCTCTCTCTCTCTCTCTCTCTCTCTCTCTCTCTCTCTCTCTCTCTCTCTGAAAGAACTAAACACTTCTGTAATTCTATATTACATGTATATTATGAAGATATACCATGAACTATTTACAGAATGTTTGTTAAATAATGAAATAATAATAAATAAGATGTTTAATAGAGATTGTGAATTTTCCTTGGCTAAGCACCCGCCATTACAAGTGAAATCCAAAGTCTTTCGGATATAACCATAACAACGGGGTTACGGTAGGCGTTGGGACGATAAAGAACCTTCACTATTACGGTCTTAAGGACCGTGCTTTGGTCAGAATTTGTGGTACTTGACCTAAAGCTGTGGACATCTCTTTACGAGTGAAAAATTCTCAAATGTCTCATCAACAAACAAAATCAAAAGTAAATATAAGTAACACTATTGGTCGGTTTATGAGGTGACATTACAACTTCATCACGTGCTCAACTCGCATCGGACCGTGGTGAACATTTCATCTATATTAATGTAAGATTTTAAAGCGAAAACAAAAACTTCAAAATCTTTACCTAAAAGTTAGTTTCTAAACAAAGAGCATAAAGTGTTCAATAGAATGCGTAAAGATCACTTATTAAGATGAATTCTTATTCAGCCATTAGTGCTACCATAACGACTTACACTGTACATATACATTGTACATGAAAGAAAAAGAGACTAAACAATTGCTAAAGCGTTCTCGTAATTCCGTTGACATAAAACAAGTTTCCACTTTCTGTCTATCAACGATCACAATATGTTAAAACCTTTCTAACTAATTTTTTACTGTATCGATATTGAAAAATCGTATACAGGCTTTTATTATATCATAATTGTCTATCAGGTGACATTTTATGTCAATCCCCAGTGTAAATATTACAAACTATTGGTGCAATTTTGACAGCTAGTCTTTTGTTCTAAAATAGACCCTGCAATGCATTTTGTATTGACAACACAGTCTAAGTAAACAATGGTGTTGATCTGAAATCAGTCTATGGATAATCGCAAAAAGCATTTTTTCATTTTAATGTCTCAATACTAGTAATTACTGCCAGAGGAATTTTATCCATTATTGCAAAATTTACATAACACTTCATTTTTTTTTTCTTCTCCTTGGCATTTTGAGAAATTTCTGATTAACCAAACAGATAGAATGGTCATCAAGTAAACAGCACTCACGAATGGAGTCATTTTGTGCGTAAAAAACGATCATCAAATCGGATAAAAAGGCAGTTTGATTAGCATTTTAGGAAATACTTTAATGTTGTTAAATGTCAATAACAATTAAACAATAAAAGAAAAGCATTAGCCAAGAATTTTCGAAAGATTTCACTCAAAATTCACATAAAGCAGCATTCATGGAAGCTGTTATATTTTGTAAGATCAAGGAAGAATAAAACGTCGTAATAAATATGGCTGCCTCCCAACCGAACCACGTGCACAAATGGAGAAATGAATATAAGTAATGCACTGCTTGTTTTTTTTTAAAATTATATTGTCGAGATAAATATCTCCGAGTGTTTACCTGTAGGGCTGCTGATATCTAGATCATGGGTTCGAATCTAGTGCAATTTTTTTTCTGGGAACTTCCTACTAATACTGTATTTCCCCCCACCAAATTTAATAAGTAATTTCTGAAGTTTTCAATTCAAAAATATTATTTGTAAATACAACCTGCCATCAGGTCGAATGCTATCTGATGTGTACCACACCATTGTTGAGCGTCCCTTACATACTGGATTTGACTGTGGTCGCTTTATTCCCACTTAGCCAATATTTTGAGAGATCCTGTTCCGCAATTTAAAATATAAATTCACAAAATGTAGACAAAAATGACAATAAAGACAAATTGTGATATAATCGCACACCAAACGTCAGTATTAAAAGGATAAAACTGTTAATTCCTTAAATATTTCAAATGAATAAGTGACAAAAAGATGATGAATTACGATTAAGATTATATCTATGATAGGAAAAACAGACTATGGCCTACCTGTAATTAAATTATTTTGTTCTCCACCTGCACCCCCTTCCCACTTAGCTAACACAATTTTACCTGTCTTTATGCATGATACTTACATGTAAATCACATATGTGATACATAAACTCGAGGCATGTTGCAAAATGTGGGCCAAGTTGGAAAACAGTGAGTAGGATTACATAATTATGCACTCCGTTTACCTGATCAAAGTAGAGGGCTCACGGCGGGAGTGAGGGTGAATAGGGGATGCTTACTCCTCCTAGGCACCCGATCCTACCAGTGGTATGTCTAGGGGACCCTGCTCTCGATTTTGTATTCTGTATAGGATGTATGATTGTTACCTTCACCTTTCTTTAGTCCCCACTCTACATCCATAACGGCTATGTTGTGTTATATATTCGTACAGTTGCCTTACATTGAACACATTCAAATTTTTACACTTTCGTGCAGAGTACAAATATTACCGGTAGTAAAATACAAGAAAAGGATATCATGAATCATAAACTCTGTCCATAACGAAGACGAGTGAAGGAATTATTTATCTTCCCCATTATACTACACTGTGTATTATTTAGTATTATGTGATTGTAAATGGTGAATTCATCAACCGCCGAATTTAGAAAGAAGAATGTCGATAAAGATATTGCATTTTATTTTTTAATCTGCTTATTATCAATATTTAAAACAGTTAAAACGTCTTTCAGGACAACTGGCATAGCTGAGGAAGAACGATCACCGCGAACCAAGAGAAGAATAGACCGACTCAGTAGTGGATTTATAAAGAAAGACGCGGATTCTAAGACGGAACATCTTGCTCCGGAGCTGAAGTACTACCTAGATCAAGCTATTTCCGATGAAGACAATCAAAGCCCACCACAGGAACTCGAAAAGAGAGCCTTCGATCGTTTGGGAATGGGATTAATCAAGAAACGTCGGCTGGACCGACTCTCCATGGGATTGTTTAAGCGGGACGATGATGCATCTGGGTTGTACGACGACACCTATTCAAATGATATACAAGACGGGGAAGTGAACAAACGATACATTGATCGACTCAATTCAGGGTTCATTAGACGTGCCGATCCGGAAAAAAGATACCTCGACCGTTTAGGTTCCCGATTTATCCGACGAAGCAGTTTCGACCGAGTCGGATCTGGATTCATCAAACGGAGTTTTGATAGATTGGGCTCCGGATTTATAAAGCGCCGCCTTGATAGACTGAATTCTGGACTGATTAAACGAAACTTTGATCGACTCAACTCCGGATTTATAAGGCGCAGTGGATTTGATAGACTCAGTTCAGGATTCATCAAGCGCGACGGAATGGCCAAAAGAAGACTAGACCGATTAGGTTCAGGTTTCTTATAAATTTATCTAAAAGATATTACTAGATAAGCAAACTCTTAATGTTAAACCTGTTATCAATAGACAGCAGCCTTCACTGTAGGGTCAACGGCGCCGAATTTAACAAAGATTTCCCTATATTTTTCTGCGGTAAACACTAATATGTATAAAACTAGTTTAAATTCTATGGTATGATATGAATGTATATTATGACTTATCAAAACTAGAAAGATGATCAAAATATTCATACTGAAATCAATTAATAGTTAGTGCCATTGCTATGTACATGTAAATACATTGTTTTCTTTAAACATATCAATTTCGTTTGTCAATGATTGCAGTTTATTTTGTAATGTAATAAAGATATTTTATACTCCCAAAATGTTAAAGACATGTTATGGTATCAGTGCATTATGCTTATTCTCTTTAAAGACGTGGATAGCATAGTTGCCGACCTCCAACTTGTAAAAAGAGGGTTATGACCCTCTTTGGAAAGCAAACTCAGGTCATAATCCGTAACAGCATTCACGACATAATTACGAGGACTATATGTGTTATAAGTGTTTATATTTCCAAAATATTTACAACAGAAATGTGTATATTGTGTATCTATTGAAGATAAGCATTGTAACTGACAGTGGCACATTTTGAATTTGTCAAGACTGATGGAGATGAACAATATACAAAGTTGGACACTGATTAAATTTACACGATAAAGGTGCTTTAAAGGTTTCATTGTTTAGTTCAGTGTGTGTTTTCTTTATAATAATAACATCCGAAAATGATGGCAAAAAATGACGACAGTGATTAGATGACTTTTGTGCTAAAGTATTTTTACACAATTTTGCGTTTTGACATGTTTTGTCAGATCATTGTTAGCTCCAGACCCCAATAGTGCGCATTGCACAATGGACAATAAGCTCGATGCTGTCCTCAATGACTTTTTTATTCCTGAAAAGTCGTTTTCCAAAATTTGTTGGCATTGTTTACGTAGATCCAAACTTGTGTTGCAAACTAGAAATTACATGCGCGATGTAATTTACAAAACCAAATCCGGAAATCGGGTGAAATGGATGACCCGCCGGGTCATAAAAAATAATCCGGTTACGAATCGAAAAATCAGGTGAGTTGGCAACTAAGGTGGACAGGCATAAAATATATCCACCTTCATGTTTTGATTCTGGAAAACGTGTAAATGCCGGAACTGATGCCGGTTTACATATCGATCAAAGTCCCTGGATTTATTTAACAGACAAGTTATTTTCACAACTTTAAATGAATGCATACGTCCCTCCTCAGGAAATCAACAGTTACTCGCTGTTAATCCATTTTTGCATGTTCATTGTCCCGGGTTTGTATTATTAGCGATATAAAAAAAATTCGAAAATCCGAAGTGGAAAAATTTGAAATAATTTGTAAACAAGCATTTTGATTTTGAAAAGCTTTTTAACATTTCGTTTCCAGAATCAAATCAAGAAGACTTGGGAGAAGTGGATGTAGGCTATGCCTGCCCACTTCTCTAAAGAGAATACATTATGACTGAAAATATAAGGCGGTATTGTGTTTCGTTATGGCAATAATTATCACATTAAGTAACTGGGTGATGGTTAATCATCAAATTCTGTTCTATTTTATACTGTACACATAACATCTGTTTTACTAGGACACAAACATTAACACTCTATTAAAGCGACATCATTACTGAGCATTTACATCGAGTAACTCAACCAATATGCGCGAACGAAAACGACATACAAAGGTAGACAGAAATAATAAATAATGGTATACCTAATTAATCCAGTTTACTTTAAAACAGAATAATATTACATGTACACTGCAGTTACAGAAATAAATATAAAAAATACACTGTAATAGAGAAGTTGGAAAATGTATGATATTTCATTTTAAAAAAGGACTTCCGCTTAGTTAAAACTCTTAGTGAGAATGGACTATATACACCCCCCTCTATATATAAAGCACTAAAAATGACCAACGACATGAAGAACAGCGAGTCACTATTGTTCCGTGTCGTTGGTGAATTTCAATACTTTTCATATCCTTATTTATTTGACCTCGAATCAGCTATTAGATCCAACACTTTGGACGTTGAGTGTATACACACACACACACACACACACACACACACACGAATTCATCTAAAATTGGTGTTCAGCGAATGATGAGGACGCCACTGTCTTCGCTATGTGTGCACACAACATATTGCGAATTAATTTACAATGCTTTCAATTCAATTAATTTACAACACTTGAAAATTAATTAATCTAATTCGCTTTGAAGTCAATTTAGTAATCTTGAAAATTAATTCTCCTAAAAATTGAAAATTAATTCGCAATTTCAATAGAAATGTTCGCCATGTATACGGAATGCAATTACGAATTCAAATAATGCTTAATTTACATAAAACGGGATATATAACAAAGCCGTGGTAGAAGAAAGGATTTTCAAATTTTATTTTATCATTTAAACAGCGGCGTTTGTAAATATATTGGGATATCAGGTAACTTACATTGTAGTGATTCTCATTAGTCCGCGGTGCAAAATACAAAATGAAGGTTTCATTAACTAATTAGATCTGCGCTTTCTTTATTCAATTTTCATTTCCTCCTTCAGGAAGTTACAGTATGAGAATACATACCGTCGTAAGAAACGTGGCATAGAAAATATACAATTCAAATTATGAGAAGGAAAAAGAGGTAATTAAAATAAATAAGTAACTAGTTTCTGTCAAAAGACAGTGATGCCCACACGCAAGTGTTTGCCTTTAAATACACTCTGCGTCGTACATGTATAACTAGTAAAGAAGCCACAATAGCTACCACATAATATACCTTATACCGTACGTGTATATATTCCTGCTGCATATGTCGAGAAGCACAGAGTATTCTGTTGGGCAAGTGTCCTGGGGGAATCCGGAATCCTATTTCATAATTGTTGAAATATATTTAAAACATTTAAAGTAATGACCCCCTAAGGGGCAGTCACATCTTACCGGATAGCATAAACGGACGTCGTCCGGTTAAAAATAATTGTGACATAATTCAATCCGTTGGTATCCGTTGATGAAAGTCATTACCGCTGCTGCTCGGGGCTCTTGCGATCGGTATATGAAGAGTATAAAACGCATAATAACCGCATTATTACTGGACATGTACCGGGCAATTCACGGACAAGTACCGTGAAAGGTAAATATAACGAACAGCGATCAATCTCACAACTCCTATAAACAAATCAAAATAGAGAGTTGGGCAAACACGGTCCCCCTGGACACGCCAGAGGTGGGATCAGGTGCCTAGGAGGAGTAAGCATCCCCTGAAACACCCGCCGTGAGCCCTATATCCTGATCAGGTAAACGGGGTTATCCGTAGTCAAAATCAGTGTGCAAAGAACGGCTTAACAATCGATGTGAAATACGTCAGACAGCATTTGACATAATACATGTAATAGGTTGTATTGGCAAACTAGATATAATTTGCGAAATGCTGACTTTAAACGAGACTGTTGAAACCCCTGCACCACCAACTTTTTCTCTCAGTAGCCTGCCTCGATTTTAAAAAAAAACTTATCATACGCAGAACAAGCTCTTGCGTATCGACTCACCTGCATATGGTGTGTGTATATCTCATTTGATTCGATTTATAGCTCTCAACTTTCATTCATTCATTCTTTATTTCCTCCTAAAGGAGATTTACATACAACATAATACATTAGAAAAATAAACATTACATAGATAGTGTATAGGACAGAAAAAATCAGGAGAACATATATTGCGACTACATGTTATAGGTAAGTTATACCACAGGTACTCGATTTAGAGGAAAATGCTTTCTCATATCATACGTTAATATACGTATATTATATAAGAAAATATACACGCATCTATATTCACAGATACACGTATATGTTCATATGCATAACCAGTTAACTTGCATTACAGGGCACAGTGTGAAATACGACATAGAAAGGACCAGAGCCACAAACCCCATATTATGGCCCTTAAAATATATAAAAATGAAAGTAAGTGTTGAATAGGAGTATTGGTGTTATAAATATGTATCAGAATCCGGGGCTTAAAAAAACATGTTAGATTTTAAAAATAGGAGCACAACTAAAGCTGTATACATACTAGAACCGGATATGGTACCGTATTTCTGTCATTTTCCACCAAAAACTGGTTATTTTGTAAAGATTTTGTCATACTGGTTTCATCTCGCCCAAAATATTTAAAGTATTTTTATAATATACACCTTTTCAATTGACCATAAATGCAAAAATATTTTAGGGCGAGCTATGAGCACTATTTTTATTTTTAAAAAAAAACGATATTCCGGATTGCTGAAAAATATTACAGTTATAATGCGCTAGTGGTGGTAAACTTGAATTTTACAGAAAATATGGCTGGTTTAAGTATCTTATGGAGAAGGAAACTACGTTTTTTATTTCGTGTCATGTATATGTACATAGGTCATTTTAGTTCGGTGTTTATTTTTAAAGCAAGGGAAATTCCCTCACCTAATAATAGTTTTCGGTTGCAGCTTGTTTTGCCCTTTTACTATAGATGTTCATTTTCAATACCTAGTTGTTTTCATCTTTTAAAGTCGTTCACAATACATCTTCATTGCATCGTTGCTTAAAAACTGTGTACAATTTTGGTAGTTTTACATTATTATCATAAACATTATCATTGAACGAAACGACAGTTACCGAAACTGTTAGGCCTAGTGACTGAAATGAACATGGCGCGGCGTCTTCTTTCACTTTGGGATATCGGAAAATATTCAGGCTTCACGCAAGTATTCTTGTATGGTACTGATATCATATCGAATAATTTTTGCTCTATTTATTTTACAAAAGTGTTACTACGCAGCTTTAGACTGTCAACATTCGAAATAACTGTTTTATTTAACCTAACTTTACGTACATTGGGAGCAAGTCCTTCTTTGATTTACAGTACATCCAAGTTTCGGGCTGAATATTAGCATGACCTGGTCAGGCAAAAAGGAATTCAAAATAACAGATTTAAACTACAACATGACTTACCATAGCATGCAGCATTGCCGCCAGTTAAATCCGACAGTAAATTATGTAAGCAATTCATAGATAGCGATCCACATGTTATCGATGAGACATGACGTCATCTGTTGTAAGATATTCATGACGCATTTTATGCTTCGATAGGCGGATCAAGTAACCCCCATATGAAAATACTCGATATACTGGTTTTGTTTTGTTTTGATTTCACATATGATATCGTTGTACATGTCATGAGTTTTTTATTTTCTATTTTTATGTAACTTTACTTGTAAACAAAGACTGTGCGTTTTGTTTTTTGTTGGGGGGGGGGGGGGGGTAAGACAGTACAGCATTTATAAATTGTGCATGTTTGATTCCGTTGATTTTCAATTTCATGGCCTAGTTCGAAGGCCTATCAACGTATCAGTGTTCCATTGTCCAATGTAAAATTAGAAAAGGAAAAATAGTGTCGTCTTGGTTGTCAAGGAGGTGCGTCCCAATGCCAAGTTACATTTAAACAATATAAACAAATATTTTTTTCAGCGTGCTCAACAAATCAAATTGCGTGATACAAGTAAAATTAAATTATGACAGACGGACTGAATGCTATATTATATATGTTTTGCCAATTAATAAAGTGGACATGTGTTGTGCCAATAAATATATCTTAATTTAATAATCCAGCCTACAATAGCAACAGGAAATTGTGCTTAAATTGTCCAATCTTCAAAACCTTAAATTGTGTACATGTGTGAGGTGGCGGTGGTGGTTTTCATCCACTCAAACTGTCCCAATCCCCCTCCCAAATTCAATTTCTTTAAGTGTGCAGTGGATAGATCGCCACATGGACACATCCAAGTCTACTGTAAGGATGTTTTAAAATATCGGTTTCAAATGCAATTAGTTCACACACAAATATATATAGACAACATTATTTGACGATTTGCATTTTAGTTGCTTCTATTCATACACGCTATACAACAGTACTGAATCTATAACTGAGAGAGAGAGAGAGAGAGAGAGAGAGAGAGAGAGAGAGAGAGAGAGAGAGAGAGAGCACCAGTAATTGTATACAGGTACGGGAAGTTTAATCAAATCTTAAATGTACAATATTATTCTTATTAATTAACCATTCCACTTCATTCTGATATATTTAATTTCTCTTTTATTCGGCTGGCGCGAGTTAGGACTGCCCCCCCCCCTCCCTTTTTTAAACCGATGTTACGTGCCTAGCTATCTAACGCCCTCTCAGTCAAAAATGAAATAAATATAAAATCTATATTACTACAACTTCATTGGATTTACTAGACTTTTTTTTACCACCGTAATACATGTTTATGCAAGCGGACAATCTAGGCATTTTAAAGAAAATTTCCATCTTCGATAGCAAAATGTGTTCAGCCCACGAAGAGCAGAATCTACCCAAAACCCATGGCAAGCGAAGATGATTTTTGCCCCCGTTTTCGGGTGTTATAACTGATGTAAAAAAAAATAGTATGTTCTATAACTTTCATTCAGAAGACGGGTAAGTTCGTGAGTCACTGAATAAACAAAAAATTGTCCGCATTCTTATTTCAATCGCGTTGTCAACTGTACACTTTTTGATATTTCTACACTACCTGTAAACATGTAGACAGCGGATCTAAATCATCTAATATTCTTAATTACAATGAAAATTATACATTAAAATACATGTGGTGCACTAATATAAATGTCAATCTTTTAAAATAATCGCACAAATAAACCAATGCTTTTACTTGTCATTTTATGGTCCACATTTCTTTGAGCTGATATAATTCATGCTATTTAACAAATTGAAATCAATGCCAATTTATACCATGTGATATTCGTTTGTTCATTTTCAAAGTCAAATGATCCTTCTCTTGGTGAACTCATGCTGCTCGTGCTGTGAAACAATGTGCGACTAACACGTACAGGTGTTTGTGTACGGGATGTCGAGAATTTGGGCGTTTCATAAAGGTGTGAACGTCTGCGGGGAAGTCTGCATACGGATATATGTCAATATCTTGATATATCTATATACAAGAAATAATCCCGATTTACAAACATGTTGAGGTTTCTACTTAGAGATAATTAAAATCCATTTAGTGACACTGTCCACTCTATATCTGCTTCAAACATATAAACGTGGAAAGTTAATACAGAACGGACGTCATAAGTTAAGGGTAATTAAGATGAATTGTTTCGAATAGCAAACTCCAACATGTAAACAATTTAAGTAAGTTATCAAATCAGTATGGTAATTCTTTAAAGATAGACAGTGAAGGTACATTTTTAAAAATTAAATTACTATTTTAAATTTACAATAATATATATCATTAAATGATATGAATATATACAAGTCGCCGTTTTATACGTTTTAATTTTCACCCACTAATATTTCGCTTAGTATTTTTTTTTTATCACACGAAGGTGCACGGTGGCACAAAGGAGGCACAGACGTCAGATCTCCGTGGACTTAAATGTCTACCTCGCTCAGAAAATTAAGACTTCAGAGGTGCCGAAAATTTTCAAGGTCCACCGTGTTTTATTTTAAAAAAAATAGTTTGAAAACTCCATTTTTGTAATTAGTTACTATAATAACTCAAGTTTAATCAAAATTATACAGTTGTCTCTCTCTCTTTTTTTTTATCCTCAATTATATCAATTTTAATGGAAGTTGATACAAATAGATATATATACATGTATATGCAACTTGAAAATATAAACTCGTCTTTGAGATAGACGGTAAAACAATACTGTTTGCTGTGGTCCTTTCACTGCAAGGAATTTAAATTTTTGATCACGATTTTTCAATTACAAATGTATGTCCAATACAGCGGGGGGAAAATTGTAGTGTTATGTAGTGGGAAGGGGGGGGGGGGCAATATATCACAAATTTAAACATCGTGATAGAAAATATACAAGTTCCTAGTATTTTAACAGTTGTGATTTACAATCAGAATAAGCCCAAAAAATATATATTAACCTATGCGTCCATTATTTGTGTATTACACTGTGATTCTCATAACGTCAACATCATGACGTTATATAGCTTTTCTGTTGAAAAACAACACAAAGTTTAAACGACTGTAAAACGAAAACTAGAAAAGATATTGTTATAAAATAAATTGTTCTATGACCTATAAATCCTAGAGCATCAACTGTGAAAGTCTCATTTATTTTGGTGAAAGGGCCAATTTTAGTACTTTGTGGCTCTGGTCCTTTACAATTGATGTCCCCCTTTTCCCAAAGATACTTCATACCAAATTCGAAAAGAATTGGAATGATAGTTATCAAGAAGAAGTTAAAATTTCTATTGTTCACACATTTAAAAACTGACCATTTTGACCCCACTCTCATACCACAACCTTACCCCTGGGATCATAAAATTGACAATTTTAGTAAAGGAATACCTGCTCTTTCTAAATGTCTATTTAGTTTCAATTTAGTATCAATAGCACTAAAGAAATTGTTATTTAAGTGTTTTACACATAAACACTATATAGTAAGTTTGGCCCGCCCTGGGGTCAGAACCCCTACCCCGGGGATCATGAAATTTAAACTTTCGGTAGAGGTCCTCCTGCTCTACATCACCATGCATTTAGTTTTTCTAAGACGTGTACTGTTCTTGAGAATATTTTTGCAGTTTTTGCCCCGCCCCCTAGGGCCCCCGGAATCCTGCAATTTACAAATTCCGGCCTCCTTCACCTACAGATGCTTCATACCAAATATGAAAGAATTGGAATGATAGTTACCAAGAAGATATCAAAAATGTCTATTGTTCACACATTTAATAACTGACTATTTTGGCCCCACCTTAATACCAAAACCCCTACCCTTGGGATCATCAAATTGACAATTTTAGTAAAGGACTACTTGCTCTTTCTAAATATCCATTTAGTTTCAAATTAGTACCAATATCACTAAAGGAGATATAGGGTTGTTTTGATTACACATAAATACTATATAGTAAGTTTGGCCCCGCCCTGTGGTCAGAACCCCTAACCCGGGGATCATGAAATTTACAATTTTGGTAGAAGCTTCCTTGCTCACCATTACTATATACTCACTTTCTCTGCTAGATGCCCAGGAGTAAAGAAGAATATTGTTAAAGAAATACATGTATATCAATTTTACAGTTTTTACCCCAACATTAAGGCCCCTTAGGGTAGGGGTCATGAAATTTACAATTTCCGATCTCCTTCACCTACAGATGCTACATACCAAATTTGGTCTAGATTGGCCCAGTAGTTTTGGGGAAGAAGTTGTTAACGAATGTCGGACGACAACCAATTGCAATAGGTCATCTGAGGTGACCTAAAATGTTTTTAAAACAGTTCAACGACCTCCATTATCGAAGTTGCATGGAGGGCTGCTCCAAAGAATAAGATTTTGTGTGCACTTTAGGCATTTCATTAGGCCAGCTATTGATGAAATGAAGTGTCCTGTGTGGTACATGAATCTTTAGGAGTTCATACAGGTAATCATGCAGTTGTTCCATTTAATGCACTATAAACGTATGACGAGATTTTAAACTAAGATTGTACAGGAAGTCGGAACTCATCGTGATTTGTTTAATATGCTTTCGTGATCTGGTAATGAGACGAGGGACTACCGGTAAACGATGCACATGTAAGATGGATACACTCTAAATGTGATTGAGGATTTTGCTGAACATAATGAAACACCGAATTGTATTGAAAATAACAACAGATGTGACTTATTTTTCTGTGGTCAAATGTTAATCAAAATATCACACCGATACTCTTCTCCCAGCAAACATTGGTAGTCAGACTATCTCCAACGACTGTAGATTAAGTACACGTTTGATTAGATGCTTTGTGAAAAAATAATGAGTTTATTTTTATCCGGATTCAATCTAATAAGTTTATTCCACACCCTGATTCCAAAATCCGACAAACCGGTCGAACCAACTGTCTATAGGTTTGATGATCATATAAACCCGAGTGTCATCAGCGTGGCAATTGTATTTGGATCTATGTCAACTGCACGCTTTTCACATTTCTGAGAAAAGAATGGGAATCATATTGCAGAACGCAGAACACTGACAAAATGAAGCCACTTTTCCGAAATAGAAGAACTTATGACTATGTGCTGCTACCACTTAAATATGACCATATTCCTGCATGAGCACCTGGTAGACCTACATGTAAATATTTACATTTGCCAATGCATTTCCTTATACGACAGTACTAATGAAACTGACATTCTTAATTTTTTGAAACATGACGTTGGTCACCTGATCAGTCTTTTCTTGCGTATGAATACACTTTCACTTGGCTTCTTGCTTAAATGCAATTCAGTGGGGGATTTAGACCCCCCCCCTCCCTTTCGCTACAAATTTAAAAACTAGATATACATGTCGTGCGAGTAAAATTCCAGATTGGCACCCAAAATGGCTGAGTATTTTGGCTAATACTTGACTTTCACATCCCCTCTTCGTAAACCCTGGATCCGCCACTGCAATGACATCACAACAGAAACAAATGCAGCAGGATATTTATATAGAGTTTATTTTATAAACAAACAAGAATTTCATCAATTCATAAAACAGAAACATTAAACGTATCGTTCTGTTCTTTCATTTAAACAGTTATAAATACCGTCTGCATTTATGCCTAAACTGTAACTTCTACATGACGAATTCATAAAATAACTATGATATTGGAAGCGAAAAAATGTAGGCAAAGTTATAAGCCTATTTACTTTATGATGATGATAAGTTAACCTGTTGTTTCCTGGCAGCTGTCATCACTCCTAGGACTCGGCATGATCATAAGCGAGGCTGGTTTCGAGTTTACATAGCGTTTTACAAGAATTTGAAATTTCGGCGTGAAATGGAGTGCTTGCGAGCAGCTACACTTATGGGTAAAGAAGGAAAAGAACACACGCACTTTATATGCCCGCCTCCCTGGTGGTAAAACGTCATTAACGCACATTTACATGTAAATTTACACATAATACCGTGTATGTGTATACTTACAACAGGGAGTGTGGTATGTATATAACAACGACAATTCATGATCTTCTTAAGTGTTTTTTTTTTTTTATCTTTTACAATGTTGTTTTCGGGAGGGGGGGGGTATTCACTGGATATAAAATTTTAAAATTCGAGTCTTTTTCAGTATGATTATTTTTTTATATCATTTTTTTCTTTATTAATATTTTTTATGGTAAGTTAATGATTTTAAAATACATATGCATTAGTATGAAGTACATATGAAACCGTGGATGACCTCCCGCTCTTTCTGTAATTTCTGCTTCTCTTGCTCATGATAAACCTTTTATTTTGCAAAATGATGACCTCCTCATAACATTATTTAACACAATATTTTCCGTTCCTTTCCGTCTTCCGTTTCGCGTTTTAGCAACACCCTCAAAAGAGCAGTCTCAGTTGAATGACGTGGCCTCTATAAACTGTTTTAGTTTGTAGCTTGTCTACATCCCATTTGAGAATGTTTTACTCATATTGAGGAATTTTTCACCCATATTGAGGCGTCTCCACAGAATTCGATCTACGTATGACGTTCAATGCAATATCATCCTGGTTCTTTATCGTGCCAACACCTACCGTAATATGGAATGGTCATATCTGAAACGACCTTGACTTTCACCTCTAATGCCAGCCACTTGACAAAGCGCCGGGATCAAGAACTGAAATCGACACGTGTACTCTCCTTGTTGCAAAACGTGCACTCTAAGCCACCTGGTTACCGTGATAGATGATTATAAAGAATAGTAGCACCAAGAGTGTCTGCTTTTACCTTTTCAAGTACATTAAAGATGAACTCAAGTTGGACACTGGTTTATAAGGGCTTTCCACCTTTCTGTGGAAAGTCCTATTGATATTGTTCTGTTTATTATTTTCCTGCCGTCAAAAAAAAAATTCGTCTTAAGACTTATCGAAAAACTTTATAGTCCATCATATCGTACGTCTTGAGAAACGAATACAGTTCACCCTGCGTAATTGAACTTTGACCCCTTACGGAGTTATTGGACCTTTCGCAGAAATCATTGTTATCGCTTCTACTTTTGAACCGTAAATGATAGGAGGATGAAACCTTTTCTAAAGCATAGAGGGTAATTAGTAGAAGCGAAGAATTTCAAATGAAGGGATTCGGTGTCCCTTAAAGGGAGTTAATGCCTCTTTATGTTTTGCAATTATTCGTAAAACATGTCGAACTTGAGAACAGTTTGTCGTAGAGACATGGGACCAACTGGAATAGGATCGTTGACCTTGAAAATTATGTCAAGGTCAAAGTCATCAGAAAAGAGGGGAAAATAGCACTTTTTATACTCTCTTTCCTGCTTAAGATAGCGTTGAAATATTATATGGGTAAGTATTGACTTCTTGATTGGTTTTGATAGTATGCATTATAACTTTGAACTTTGACCCTTCTGTGAATTTCGGAGACTCGCGTTGAAAACCTTGTTATCGCTACTCCTACTTAACGGAAAGTCATAGAGACACGAAACCTTTGCTAACGAATTCACAGTAAAACCCTCTTGCAAAGAAAAAATTATCAAAGGGATACGAAAACCCTTAACAGGGTTGGAAATTCACTGAAAAAAGCAGTCAGTCACAGGGCTGGCTACTTTTAAAAGTTACCAACCCTGCTCAAAATCTGCCAGGCCTGATAAAAAATATTCATTATCATTTATTCTATCGAATGCGCTCTTCTTAACTGCTAATGGTCCATACACTCCTTGACATAGTTTACAATACAGCTTCCCATGTGTTTCGTGTCACTGATCAGCCATCTAAACTCCACTTTCCATCCCGGAACAATCGTACATCGTCTTTTGTTTTGGTCGTATGCTGTGTTTTTTTCCTTGGAGTCAACCAAGGGACGCTTTTCTGGGGTTGATAACCCCAAAAACTTTCGTATCATCTCGCGGATCTCGCGCTCGCACGTTTGTAATAATGCCGAACGTAATTTGTACTGCGAGCGCTGATTGGCTATAACATTCGGACAGACCAATGAACGAATAGATTACAATTCCTACGTCTTACATGTACCTTATTCACAACGATACCTAATCTAACAACGGATAGCGTCTATACATTTTTGTGAATGAGGAAAAAAACAACCTTAAAAATAGAAATTATCGGTTTAAAAATAGGAACTGGCTATTTAAATTGGCCCGACCACCGGACTGTCATCTGAAATTCTCCAATATCATTATCTAAGCCTGTAACCTTTATATCAATATAGATAGAGACATGGGACCACTTGCATTGAGACCAATGACCTTTGACCTTCAAAATGAGGACAAGGTCAAAGTCATCATCAAAATTATTGTTTTTTCATTTTCAAGGTCTTTCAACGTATTTTTAGCATTGAGAAAAGCTAACCGAAAGGAACCGAAAACCCCTAAACAAAGTTATTGCCCCTGAATGTCTTGATTAACATTTTTTTAAGGTTATAGCTTTTACATTAATATAGATAGACATGGGATCACTTGCATGAAGACCGATGACCTTTGACCTTCAAAATGAGGTCAAAGTCAAAGTCATCGTGAAAATTATTATTTTTATTTTCAAGGTCTTTTTCAGTTTCTAACATCATCTTAAATATCTTTTTTTTAAATCATGGTAGGTGGAAAGCCCTCTAATTGTTCGCGAACAATTAGGATTACTAGTTGTTTTTGCTGTTTTTCGCCACATTCAACAATTTTTTAGTTTTATGGTGGCTCCCAATTTTTATTGGTGGAAGAGAAAACCCAGATACAATGTACCTGGGAAGAGACCACCGACCTTCCGAAAGTAAACTGGGAAACACTGGTTTATAGTTCTATAGAGTGTCTTTATTTACTCCTGGCACTTAAATCAGAGGTCTACCCAATGCCCCCTACAGAAATACAGGGACTTTTATGTCATCAAAGGACACCTTCGCATGTTGTGAAAGCAAACAATGGTAGGATAACATTAACATACTGCTTCAGCAGGTACGACCGGATTGAATCCAGTTAGTAAGACTTAGCAGCCGCTTTCGAATTCAACAAAGTAATTGGATTACCAACAAATGGAATGACTGCATCTTAAAAGCAGACGACAGAGGTCCTCCTCTAATGGAAGTCACGTTATTGATATGAAAAACGCATTTGACAGGTCTAATTCAGATGGTGATGAAGGAAACTTGAAGGTACAATACTGTCGATTTCTTATAAGGGAGGAAACATGCCTTAAGGGTTTAGCCATTTCCTTCTATCTTTTTTAGTTCCGTGGGGATCCGGGTGAGAATTTTTAATAGCTCCTCCGTACCCCTTGCTTGTCTTAAGAGTAGGACGGATGAAACCGCAAAACTGAGGTCCCGTGTCTCAGTAGGTGTGGCACGATAAAGATCCCTCCCTACTCAAGGGCCGAAAGCGCCGAGCATGGGCCTAATCACCGACAATCGTGACGTCTCCTTATGAGTGAAATATTCTTGACAGGAACGTTAAACAATATTCAATCAATCTATCTTTGTTGAAGTATAGGAAGCCTTATTCAACAAGTTCATTTCATTGATTGTATATGATTTAACGCTCTCTCGGGAATTTTCACTCATATAGAGACGTTACCATTGCCTGTAGAGGGCTACAAAATTTAGGCCTACACTCGGCGTTGTACGGTCTTTGAGCAGGGAGGGATCTTTAAAGGGGCATGGACACAATTTGAGCTGACAATTTTCAAACTTTATTTTTCCATTTTTAAGTTAGCATCCCCAAGTTAAGTTAGCATAGCCGTCTGTCAATCAAACATTTAACAATAGATTTCAGGTGGAGTGACATCTGCAGCTAGAGCTACCCCACATAGGTGTTTTGATAACAATAATAGCAAGTACCTACAGACATTCTTTAGATCTTGAGGAAGCCCTGTATTCTAGAGTTTTGATAGCATTGACCTGTCCACAACTACTATTTTCTCGGATTTCAATTGTTTTTAAAAAGACCCCTGAACAACGCAATTTTAATACAATTGTAATTTCCCCCTCTATATACATGTATTATAAATTAAACAATCAGAAATCAAACAATAATTTTTCCATTAATTTCTAAAACTTGTAACTTATTGAAATAATTTTTATTATCAATATATGATAGTTCTATATTTATAAAAGAAATTATTCATTGTGGCAATGACTGAGAGTAAAAGAGAGAAATACGAGGTGGTGTAGACTGTGTGTCATCCAGCCATAGGGATACAACCATTATACAAACACCATGAGCACAGAAACACTGCAGAAGGCCCTGATACAATGTGTACATCACAAATATACACAACACCCTGATCTCTTGGCCAGGTAAATAACAATGACCATAGATGAGCTCCGCCCACATCCAATGATCCGTGAAGAAACCGTACAGTATTATTTTTGGGTCTTTAATGTTTAGAATGTTTGATTGAGTGTGCATTGTTTAACGCTCTCTCGAGAATATTTCACTAATATGAAGACGTCACCATTGCCGGTAAAGGGCTGCAAAATTCAGGCCTATGCTCGGCAAGGGGTACTGAGGACCTATTCTAACCCCGGATCCCCACGGGCATTGTGAAATCTTTGGCCCCTGGATCACAGGTGCAGGTCCTAGGATAATGAAAATATAATAGATCTTAGAAAACTTCTCTACTCTCATATATATTTGAGAAAAACCAAATACATGATTATGATGTCCATGAAGCTCTCTACCTGAATTGTGAAATTCATGACCCTGGGTCAGAGGTTCAGGCCCTAGGGCGGGGCCATTATGGCCATATAGTGCAAATGTATTATATCTTAGAAAATCTTCTCTACTGCCATATATATTTGGTTGAGAAGAATTGTATATGGTCATATAGTGAAAATGCATTAAATCTTAGAAAATCTTCTCTACTGCCTCCGTGGCCGAGTGGTTAGAGCATCGCGCTCTATACCACACAGCCTCTCACCTCTGGTCGGCGCGGGCTCGAATCCCGCTCGCGCCGGTAAGTGAGAAAGTTTCCTAGTTTACTTTCTGAAGGTCGGTGGTCTCTTTCCAGGTACATTGTATCTTGGTTCTCTCTTCCACCAATAAAAACTGGGCGCCTCCAGATACCTGAAAAATTGTTGAGTGTGGTGGAAAACATCAAATCAATCAATCAATTCATCTCTACTGCCATATATATTTGAGAAAAATTAAATGCAGATTATGATGTCCATGAATTGTGAAATTCGTGACTTCTGGGTCAGGGTTCAAGCCCTAGGGCGGGGCCAATGTGGTCATATAGTGAAATTGTCTTGAATAATTATCTTCTTCTCTACTGCCATATATATATTTTCGAAAAACTAGATGCATGATTATGATGATGTTCATGAAATTCTTTACTAAATTGTGAAGTCCATGTCTCCTGGAGCAGGGGTTCAGGCCGTTGGTCAAGGCCAATATGGCCCCATGATAAAAATGTATAGAAATTAATTTTTCTTCTCTACCTTCAAAGCCATGGGAGATAAACTAAATGCATGGTTATGATGTCCGTAATGTCCTCTTTTTAAAATTTGAATTTCATGGGTCATGTTTTTTTTGGGGGGAGGGGGGGGGACAAAATGATTTATACTTCTCTTTCATTTTTGCTTCTTCTGTAAATAGGAATTGTGTGCATATTTTGAAATGTCATTAACATGTGCACAACAGGACTCGAAATTAACATATGCCCGTCAGTCTGTGACTGGTTAAAAGTCTGGCGGACTGACTGACATTTGTTTTTGTCAGTCCGATGGGACTGGTTAATTTTCTAAAGCATATTTCATATAATATGATAATTAGACCCTTACCGTTTAGAAGCTACTTTGTCAAGGTCTTATAACGATTAGTGATCAATCTCATAACTCCTACAAGCAATACCAAATAGAGTTGGGCAAACATGGACCCCTGGATATACCAGAAGTGGGATCAGGTGATCAAATAAACGCAGTTATCCGTAGTCAAAATCAGTTTGCCAAGAACGGCCAAACAATCGGTATGAAGCAAGTCAGACAGCATTTGACCCATAATAGGTTGTATTGGCCTCTAGTATCATCATGGTGAACTACAAATAAAGTCCATTTATCAGCTATAACCAAACGTGGACAGGAAACGGATAATAACATGAAACTGTAACTGCTAAAATGCAAACGGACAGATTTCCGTATTTTCTGTATGTGAAAACGTGAAACGTATTTTGGACTGAAAATCCGTACACAATACTGTGAAATCGGGAGAGTAAACAGGTCTGTAATTAAAAAGTATTTCTCTAGCATAATTAAAATTTAAAGATCAGAATTCTAGCCATGCGACCTTTAGACAATGACAACGAAATAAAGAGGTATATTTCTCTAGCATTGCTGAACCGAATTTTATCAAAGCCCATTAGAAAGTTGAAAATGCTGACCACTTAAGCGAGAAATAGACTAACTAAATTCACAAAACATATATCATACATTCTCAAATTTGAAAGTAAATGATATATTTCCTATTCAACAGGAATTTCACGAGTTTCTCTTGCTGATTTCATGCAATCAAATTTCACCCTTTTCCAGTTTTCTTCGCCTGTTGGATTTTAACTAATTGGAATCAGAATGATATTTTCTTGGATGACTTTTCTCATTCTTTTACGGTTTCAATAAAATGTCTTGTTACAGAACCTCACTTTATATGATCTGTGACTCGCTCAGTTTTCATTAGGTCCTGCTTTCTTTCTTTAATCATATGATCCCTGTTGATTCATAGGGCTATGGAATGGTTCAACACTTTTTACGTACGGCCTCATAGGTTTCGACGAATTTCTCATCTGAAATCAATCTTCTTGTCAAAGTTTGTGCGATTCTTTTTCTCATTTCCACGTCTAAAACATCGCTCAGATTAGGACATTCTTTAGATTTTGAAATGTGTTAGAAAAAGTACTTTCGTTGTCTGAAAGGTCTTGTTTATTGGTTTACGATGGATACTTCAAACTGATTCCTGAAGTTTCAGATTTATAACGCATGATACTATTCATTCTGTAATTAATCATTAGTACTCTGTATTGACAACAAGAGCACAAAAATCAGATATCAATCATACTTTAACCTAAGAGATAGAAGTTAATGCTTACATGCATCTCTACATTATTAGAAGAATGGGCATGCTGTAATTTCATTTGAAGGAACACCCTAAAACTGTCCTTTCGGTGAGGAAAACAAGAGAATTATTCGATGACGTTCGTTCAGTTTTTGCTTTCACAGAAGGAATACACTTCAATATCCCTTCTTTCTAATAACCCCATACTGATCATTCTGTAAGGAAATATTGTACTACCTCTGATAGAAACACTACTTAATAGTTTTAGGTATGTGCAATTTTACGCGTGTTGCAGATAATTAGAGATACACTGTACCTTTTTGGATTATGTTGGATTTATAAAAGTTCAGCTTTGTTATGTACAGTGCACACCAACCAGAAGCGATAACCTCATACTCATGTTCTAAATACAAAAAAGATGTTTATTAAATCGATTAGTTCTTGTTAACTTTAAAACGAGTTTTGTTTCCTTATGAGAAGCTTATTACTAGTAACCATACTGATCCTCAATAGGTGCGTAGCAGCTCTACATATTACTCACATGTACATGAGATTGACCTTATGTTACGAGTATCCCGTGGGGATCCGGGTTATAACAGGTCCTTAGTACCCCTTTGCTTGTCGTAAGAGGCAACTAAATGGGACGGTCTTTCGGATGAGACCGCAAAAACCGAGGCCTCATGTCACAGCAGGTGTGGCACGATAAAGATCCCTCCTGCTGAAAGGCCGTAAGTGCCAAGCATTGGCCTAACTTTTGCAGCCTTCACCGGAAGTGGTGAGGTCACCATATGAGTGAAATATTCTCGAGAGGGACATGAAACAGTATTCAATCAATAATATGTTACGAGTGTACACAGTACCTAGAAGGTGTGTCTTATATCAACCATCATTAGGTCAAATGCTGTCTGACGTGTTTCATACCGATTGTTAGGCCGTTCTTGGCACACTGATTTTGACTACGGATAACTACATTTATCTGATCAGGATATAGGGCTCACTGCGGGTGTGACCGGTCGACAGGGGATACTTAATCCTCCTAGGCACCTGATCCCACCTCTGGTGTGTCCAGGAGTCCGTGTTTGCCCAATTATCTATTTTGAATTGCTTATAGGAGTTATGAGATTGATCACTGTTCGTTATCTTCACCTTTCATCAACAATAAACTGAAAAGCCACACCTTTATAATTTGATTAAATATAGCTTTTAGTTTTCATCAAAGTGAATGTCATCTATTCTTGTTTAATTGGAATGAAATATCAATTAAAGGAAATGACGTCTGGGTAGAGAAACCTAAGATCACAAATAACATGTCAAAGATTTTTAAAACGTTTGCATTAATATGACTATATACACAATTGTTTGTTTTACATCCCTTCGACGTTTTAAACTGAAACCTAATTCAATTGACGACAATTTAATCCCCCTCGTCGGCTCGGGTATTGACGCGTAGGGAGTTATCGAAATCCTTACTCATTTGGTTTTATATTTGTTTTACGTCCCTTCGAGAATTTTTTACTCATATTTAAACATTACCAGCTAGCAGCTTTAGGTGAGGTACCACAAATTTAGACCTATGCATGGTGCTCAGAGCCTTAGCAGGGATGGTTCTTTTGAGCTATCTGCGACTCGCATTCTGTTTAACGTTCACGTTTATATAATGAAAGATTTTCGAACTGAGAATCTATTGATCAACTCAATAAATCAGCCGCTTATAGAAAGATGACATACAGTCCAGCATTCCCTTTTTGATTTAGCAGTAATAACACAAGATAACCGTCATGTCATATTTATAATTGTGCGTCCAATACGCAAAAGCATTTACTTACGGGAATACATTTCAGAATATCCCAAGCGACCGAGATGTTCACTTTATGGTAAATCATTAATCAAAGTGCTGACCATTCGTGAAAGGCGAAAAGGAAATGAGAGGATAAACACGACCAGACGGACCCATAAGGCCGAATCAATACCTACAAGCAACTAATCTTTCTTTATAGATAAATATCACTTCATTACCTTAATTGGGAACTCCGCCAGTATCGTAAGTTAGGAAATTGACGCCTGTCTTTCAGCAAACTACAGATAATAGAGGAAAATGACAAGATTTTAAACATTAATCGCCAATCTTAGTAGATTTTATACGTACATCATGAGATTTACTATATGAAAGTATCAGTAATTGTTTTGTAATATGCGACTTCTCGCAATTGGCTTTCCATTATTTAACTAACAACTATGTGAGAGAAGTAAGGAGTTATGTTGTCTACAATGCTGATGGAATGGCGTGATAAATAAAATACTAATTCATGCTATTTTGGGTTTTCCTTTTCTTTAGGTAGAAAAATGTTGTTTTAAAATATCTATTTAAGTTTGCTAAGATAAAGATGTCGTATCTTGCGACAATATATAATGATGAAAACTCTGTTAATATTTCTGTAAATTCAAATTGTCTTTTACTTTTTAGGTCGCCTGAGTAAACACAGTTGACCTATTGCAATTGGTCTGCGGTCGTCGTCGTACGTTAAAAAATTGATCATTTATAACTTCTTCCGATAGCTACAATTCCTATTCTTTTGGAATTTGGTATGAAGCATCTTTGGGCCGGGTGGGGTGGCTCTAGCTTCAAATGAGACCAGGCGAAGTAAATATATTGAAAAATACTATATTAAACATTTGAGTACGAATTACATGTATGTACTTAACAATTGATAAAAGTCTGACGGCTGACAGTGGGGAGGGACTCATATCTATTATACCCCACGCAACGAAGTTTTTTACCCGTCCGTCAGTCCCTTTTTTGTCAGCGCAACTCCTCTGAAACCGCTCAACAGAATTTCCTGAGCCTTTGTAGTTAATAAAAACACACTGTAGATGTGCATATTCCCAGAAAATTCTGATTATCCGTAGTCAAAATCAGTGTGCCACGAACGGTCTAACAATAGGTATGAAATACCCAAGACAGCATGTGACCCAATGAGAGGTTGTTTTGGCAAACTAGTTCCATAGAATTTGTGAAATGATGATTTTAAACGGGACTGTTGAAACTCCTGCACCATAAATTTTTTTTGACAGTAGTCTGCCTCGATTTAAAAACTGATCATAGAAGAAGCTCTTGCATATCGAATTAGTTGAGAGCTATAATATACCATGTGCAGGTGATAATGGAATATTGCTACATAAATATGGGAAGAGGAAGATGGAGAAGAAGCTTGAATCATCCCGTTTGTCTTAAAGTTGATTTGTTAAGTTGCCGTGAAGCAGAAGTGGACGACTCTGTGGTGTCTTTGTTTTAAGTTCACCGGGAAATATCGACATATAATTGAAAATTATTATTGTTAATAGACAATACGTCGTCGATATATCTAAATGTTGAATTGAAGGCCACAAGATATTTTTTCTTCTCAGGTAGAAGTTTTGGAATAAATTCTGCTTTATAAGAATATAAAAACAGGTAAGTAACAAAGGTGCACAATTCGTTCCCATGGGAATTCCAACAGACTGTTGGAAGACCCGATCACCATAGACCACGAAGATATTATTAATAAGGAAGACTAGCATATTTTTTATTTCGATCTCAGAATACTTGTGCGTGGAATCAGAGTGGTGTTTAAGAAAGTAATTTAGCTTAAATATTCGGAGCAGGAATTCTTTTCTAAATTTTATAGGCCTTGAGACTAGTGATACTTATATACTCAGGTGACCGATAAAGCCTTTGGCCTCTTGTTTATACTATGCCGTGATATGTTCCAAGATATTCCACTATGATTACTCCATCTAAGACTTTCGACTATTATTGGGCTTGGCCTTTGTTGCCAGGATGATATTATACAGGTTGCTCAGCTTTAGAAGTATCAAATAGTTCTAGTTTTTTCCCTTTCATAAATATATTCTAGGTACATATATTTCTAATTTATTTGTTATGCGCTAGATGTATAAGGTCAACTTTATTAGCTATACCAGTGTCTCTAAACCCTTTCAGCCATGTAATGCACTAGCACTGACAAGTTAAGTCATTAAAGGTATTGATTTTGTTTTTAGAAACAATCATTTTCTATCGTTTATCATAATATACCTATTTTATTTTTACCTCAATGTCCAGTCTGCCAGGATTTGGCGTTAATTGTTATCATGTAGACAAAATATTTTGAATACGTGTGGATTACAATACATATATATGGAATCAATAAGGATCTTTTAATCTAAAATATGACATATACACCCTATACTAAAGTGTTACAGTGAAATGTTTAATTCATCAAAGGGCAAAATATATTGAATATTTAAGAGCAATTTTTGTTATAAAAAAAATATTTTAATCTGCTTTTGAAATGTAGAAAATCACTAGTAAAATTCCAAACGACAAATAATCAATTGACAACAGAAACTGGAAGATGGTCTGGTATTCCTGTTAACGAAAGATTATGTACATTATCTCACACATCTCAAATAGGTGATGATTTTTTCATTTCATTTCAGAATGTAATGTTCTGTTAAAAATAAGAGAAAAGTAAAGGAGAAAGATATTGTCAACGACAAAATGTAAACAAATTTTGTAAAGCAATGACATCTTGCAATACAAAACCATTTATGATTTTATGTCTATAGAAAAAGTGCACGTCATTGTTCGTCTGTCCATATCCAATTATACAATGTATTTCTTTTATACACAGGTACGCTGCATCTCCGTTGTAATTAAACAATTATTATTGTATGATTGATTGATTGTATCTTGCTTAACGTCTCACTCACATGGAGACGTCACCAATACCGGTGAAGGGCTTCAAATTTAGGCCTACATGTATACTCGGCGCTTACGGCCATACGAACAGTGAGGGTTCTATAGCGTGCCACACCTACTGCGACACGGATCATCCGTTTTATCGACCCATCACATTCACACCTGATGCCGGGCGTTTGGCGATGGAACTGTCACTACCCGTTTTAACGACTTAGGTCTGTCGCGGCCGGGATTCAACCCCGGCCTTCCGCATACGGGGCGAACGCTCTAACCTCTCGGCCACCGCGGCGGTCAATTATTATTGTAAAATATGCTTTATCTCATATAACAACAAAATAGGGTATACATTTATGTTTTCGTTTTAGAAAATATACAATGCTGTTTTTATTTTAGCCATTTCATGAAATTGATGTTATACGTTTTAGTTTAATCGAGATCGAAGTCGTTAGCCCCCACGCTTCACGCGCCTCGCATGCATGGAGCTATCGCGGCGCCGTGAATGATGGGCAGTGTGACGCAAACACAGCATGTCTTGATCAGGGTTCGATTATTTTTCATTAGTGTATTAGTTTTGAGAAAGATGTCTAATTGCAAGGACTTAACTTCTGGTTATTTCAATTTTCCTAAAACATTATATGGATATGGAACACGTACATGCATATATTGATACATATATCTATAATTTGTATGTATGTATGTTTATTTAATTCAATTGTTTATGCCACCCTTTATATTGGAATAAGGATTTCAAGTTAAACATTAAATAAATTCGTTACATAATTGAGCCGATATGTAAAACCACAGGCATCATGGAAATCTGTACCACCTGGAAAACTATATCCAAAGTTCTGTACACATATACTAATGGGCAATAAATACAGCTACTAAAAGATAATAAATATATACTAATGGGCAATAAATACAGCTACTAAAAGATAATAAATATATATCATTTTCAAATGCGACGCAGACCAGATCCAATCAGTAAAACATTTATGAAAACAAGTTTGATCAACTCTTTTTTCAGTATTATACTAGACTTCATTGATAATAACAAAGACATTTCCGGACATTTTGTGAATATATAGATAATTTCGGTACAAATTGTAAAGGCTGAGACTAACATCCTGAGGGGTATTTGATGGTGAGAACAACCATGTATAGATACAGTAAGCATTCAATAGCTTCTAATGATGCCCGCCTGAGTTAGGAAAGGAAATATAAAAAATCTCATCAGGTGTTCGTTTTCTCATATACCTTTGGGAATAAAACCAACCAAGTAAAATAATTTTCGTGAGCGCAGATAGTCACGGATGGGAATTACGTTAAAAGCTGAAAATATGTCAGCAAATTAAGTTGTACAGTGTATGTGTTATTTGATGGGGGTTTTATAATTGGTTAAACACTTTCTTACAATTATAGAACTAGCATTCATATATACAAGAAGGACATAATCATCTCTTATTCTTAGGAATTATATCTACAGTACAGGCTACGATTATTCCCTGTCGCACGGTGGAAAACACACGGTGTGAAATGGTCCGTATTACACCGTGGACATGGCGTGGCACGGTGTATGTGTATTTCTAGCTGCAATAATGTAGCCCAATCCAATTTTTTTTTATTCTGACGTTTTCGGGATAGGGCTACAATTCCATAGGATCTCCGTAATGGTGCAAAATAATTTTATGAATAACCGATAATAAACTCTGTGTATTGGTCCCAAATGTTGTTTACACCAAAAGGAGTACCAACTTTGTGCTCGGGCAAGTCTAATAAAGGTGTTTTTCATTAAATATAATGTACAGCATGCAAAATTCTTCGTCTGCTCCGCCATGCTTGTTATCGCGAGATCTCGTAGGTGGATCTAATGAAAAGCCTAAACATTGACAATCAGCGCGAAAATGTAGTTACTCGAGCCACTTCGACAAAGGAAAGAAAATCATATTCAGAAAGACTTTACACTCTGCTGTTCGATTTTTAACTTGATATTAAATTCAAACCTTCTCAATACCGACGAAATAGCTTTCGCCTCCATACTTGTCCATTGATGTAAATACCACCTTATATGGCATATCCAAATGACTTGACAACCGGAAGTTGAAACTTCAGTACATCAAACATGGCGCATAAATATGAATCGAGAAACTGGGATTTATCGAAATTGTTGAAAACGGTAGAATAGAGCCTCACAAATCTAAAGTTGCAGGTTGTAAATTTATATATTGACTAAGAAACATAGAATATCATTTTATTTACGTAAAGAAAGTCAGGAAATGTTTAGAATGAGCGCAAATGTTGCGGGAGTGAATCACTCCCGCATTTGCACCATTACGGAGATCCTAAGGAGTTGTAGCCCTCTCCCTAAAAAAAAAAAAAAAAATCAGAAAGGGCTACATTATTGCAGCTAGTGTATTTCGAATACATGCACTAGAAGACCGCCTTGTCTAAAAAGTTAGTTCCCAATACCCACCGTGTCTATATGAGATCGTATAAAAGTACATTGAAACCTGGGTTTTATGTTAAATGGTGTAAATAAACCATTCGGCGGTATTCTTGAATCCAAAAAAATCTTATGAAGCAATAGCAGCTTAAAATCGGTGAAGCCGCAGGGTATGATCATTTTGTAAATTAAACATTTTTCCTCGACTTTTCCTGTGTACATTTTTTTAACTGTCAGTAATCGATGCATTTAGCTACAAAGCTTTATCACATCTTTCACCTTGATGAGCAGAATTTTTTTTTCTAAGAAATTCATGTTATGAATTAATTTTGACTATAAATGTAACGCGTTCATCTTTGTAAACAAATAAAGAAGTCGATCTGATTTTAAAATTCTACACTGACGTGTTGTAAAATTTGATTTACAAGTTTAGATGAATATTAATCAGTCAAGTATTATGGAGAATTATATAACGATACTTAACTGACTTAGACAACTAAAACCGTGATTGTTATACACGAGTTCCGCGTGCTTCAATGCTTGAAATTCGGTGACGGCCTCGCGGGAAGCTGAGTTCATATATCTATTTATATCCCAATCAGAATGTTTTTGTTTTTTTTAGTACAGTTTCAATGTATGCAAAGACGCCAGTGTTATTCCATCAGCATGGCGTATCCAGATTTGGGCTAATGACAGTCAAGATTTGTGCAAATGACAATACTGGGTCAATCAATTATTCCAACACAAAGAGTTTGATTACAAATTCAACATTAACAGTGTTCCAGTAATTTTGTTTTAGTATGATGCCATTTTTAATTAAATATCTGTGCCACATTATGCGCAGAATAAAGTTAAGGCTTAGACAGGTCGAAACGGTGATTTCTGCGAAAACGAAGGCTTTAAGTGCGAATTTTAAGATTTTTTATATGAGGAAATTGACTGGTGCATCCTATTGAATTTATGGCTACCAACTCTCATTTTTTAGCATTTCTCATACAAGTCTAACCTTGCTAGTAATACTATCCACTTTTCTCTTTAATAATTCCCCTCAATTTTCCAGCTTATCATGTAAACTTGTTTTCTTGTATGACCACACAACACATGCTCTGTGGTCCGCTGGTAGAGGTTGCTTTACTTAATAATTACTCGCAATGTCTGCTTAATAATTACCTCCAATGTCTGTCTGCCTGTCCGTCCGGGTTTTCTACAGTTTATCACATTGGGGCACCCTACTTTTACAAACTTTATGTCGCTTTTAAAAAAAGGCTTTTCTTCTTCTTCCATGACTAAAAGTTCCATCAGTATTAAGGACGTTTAAAGAATATTTGATTAAATAATTCTCTAAATAAGAAATGTGTAAACTTCTTTACAATACAAACACAAACAGAACTTATCTAGCATTGTCCATTCTATAAACGTCCCGTGGGGATCCGGGTTAGAATAGGTCCTCAGTGGCCCTTGCTTGTTATAAGAGACGATTAAATGGGCGTTCCTTCAACTGTCCCGTGAGGATCCGGGTTAAAATAGGTCCTCAGTAGCCCTTGCTTGTCGTAAGAGGCAACTAAATGAGACCGCAAAAATCGAGACCCCGTGTCACAGCAGGTGTGGTACGATAAAGATCCCTCCCTGCTCAAGGCCGTAAGCGGCAAGCATAGAACTAAATTTTGCAGCCCTTCACCAGGAATGATGACGTCTCTTTATGAGTGAAATATTTCCGAGCCTGACGTTAAACAATATAGAATAGATCAATCAATCATTCTGTAAACAACGAGAACTGTGTCGACACCGTCGTCCTTTCTACAAACCTAATATCAATTACAGTATACTAAAAACTTGTCAGTGCGAGACATTTTAAAATTGCAGGGTTATCGTTTGTTTTAAACAGAGAAAAGGCCTCGATCAGACAACCGTCCTTCACTTCACTAAATATTTCCGACACGTTAAAAGTTCAGGTTCATGGTACATGCAATGGTTTAGATTGATATTCGGACACAATGCGAATGGGGGGGGAAAAATCGAGGTTGTCTTTCTTTCTTTAATGAAGTTTACATCTTTGATTCGGGGATTCGTGTTTAATCAAAATAATTTTCAAAAGAAAATAGTTTTCAAAGAAGAAAATATATCAGTGAGAAAATTAACTTAAAGATCTTTTAAAAACAAATTTAGCAAAGCAAATTTCTATACACCCAGCTCTGCGATATTACAGATACAACTAATAACAAAACATGTACGTTCTGATATATGATCTAGTTGGTTATCAAAGTAGTTGCCCAATATATATTACGGATAGCTTTAATATTTCCTTACAAATATACTGATAGTTTTTGTTGTATTTGTCTTTATTGAATGACTATAAAAGAAAAGTACATGTAAGTTTACTGAATCTTGCCCGTGTCGTACTTATGACTACTACCCCTCCCGGTAGTCGTCAAAACGTTCCCCAAACATCTCTATACAGAGCTTTACACTACCAACTGTAATTTTCAATGAAATACATATATCTACGTTGAAATATTTGATTATAATATATAACTTTTAAACAAAAAGCATACAGTCACATGTATGAATTATCCTGCATTTGTGTGCACTACATTTACAAGATTTATGTACTAGTATTTACCGGTAAGTACATAAACTGTGATTGATTGAATATTATTTAATGTCGCTCACGAGAATTTTTCACTCATATGCAGACGTCACTATCGTCGGTAAATGGCTTCAAAGCTCGGCGCTTACAACCTTTGAGGAAGGAGGGATCTTTAACGTGCCAGGCCTTTGAACAGGGAGGGATCTTTTAACATGCCACGCATGTTGTGACACGGGGCATCGGTTTTTGCGATCTCATCTGAACGACCGCCCCATTTAGTCGCCTCTTACGATAGGCAAGGAGTACTGAGCACCTATTCTAACCCGGATTCCCAAGACGGAAAATCTTATGAAGGGAGGAAGAGACACGTGATAAGCAATTTCTTCAAATATCATGTCCTCGATTCCCTTCCCCTCTTTTGTTCCTTGCGTCACATTCAGATTTTGACTGCGGATAACTCCGTTTACCTGATCAGGATATAGGGCTCACGGCGGGTTAGTCTAGTCAATCTAGCCCATATATGAGCAAAACCTGAAACTAATTGCAACAGAAATGAAATTTTGATTATTCAGGCAAGAAAACACATGCAAACAACATATTGAAAATCGCCTTTTGTATTTCAATGGGAAAATTGGAATTTTGGGGTAAAATGGTGTTTTTTCATGAAAATCGCTAAAACTGGAAATTGAAGAAAAGGTCCATTTCATGTAACATACAGTAAAAATAAGTTTCATATTTCAAATTTCAACCTGGAAATGTTCGATTAAAATTTTTTACAGCAGAATATATTCTTTCCTTGACTGTAATTTTTGGGTAAAATATTGCTTTTTTGAATATACATATATGTAATTGTTAAAGATTGAAATTTTAAGAAGAAAACCCACATTTTTTCATACATTTGAGGCTACCAATAAAAAAAATGAGGTTAGGATTTATTTTAAAAACTGTTCAACAAGTAAGATATATAGATTATTGGCAATATATATGAAAAATACCATTTTAGGTAGGAAAACCTATCTTTTTCTAAAACAGAAATAGTGAAAAACTGGAAATGATAGGAAATGACTGTTTTATAGAAGATATTACACTGATCTTATAAATTTAAGAATAAATCGTCCAAATGCACAACTAAACTTTTCTGCACCAAAATTTATTTTCCCTTTCCGAATTTTGGGCTAAAATCTTCATTTTCAAACAAAAATCGTTAAAAACTGGATTTTGGAAAGAAATACTTTTTCCTATCCATTAAGCATATGTGAGTTACCATATGAAGATTTATACATTAAAATAAACTGTTAACACAAAACAAGTGCCCCTTCAAAAATGGTCTGTTAAAGATGACCTACATTTTTGCAATTACTCCCCTTACATCAGAAGTTGGAGGCGCACTTAGCATTCCGGTTTATGTTTCACATAAATACATGTAGCATTTTAAAACAAACAGTGTATAGTAAAGCTTACGTTACCAAATTCTTTATTAAGCTGAGTTTTAACAGTTTGTACTACATCTATAAATATACAGGACCCGCTCCGATGCCGAACATTCTTGACGTTGTGTCGCATCCTGTGAATGCATGTAGAAATGGCAAGGATTGACAAACTTCGCTTCCTAAAAAGACGTCTGGTTTTAACGATATTCTTTACTTAGGGGCAAGATCAAAAGTTCAATGTCTCACAAAAAACTAAGTTCACATAGTTTTCACCATTTAAAACTTAATATGACAAATGTTGAAACTAATCGAATAACAAGAAAAGAAACGTACGATTATAAATAACACTCTGTATACCTCTGCATACCTTTTCTACTGTTTATTCACAAATGAAAGTGTACATTAAATCTATTAAATGTTCATTAATATGTTTTAAATATTATGTGGTATTCAACAGTCGCTTGTCTTTTTCCTTTTTCCACTAAAGTGTAATCGATGTCGGATGACAGAAACTTACGGGAGTTTTTATTCCCCTCCCCCTAACTAATTGAATTTAAAATTTCATCCGACATTGATCTCGTCCCATAGGGCAGTTATGTTTATTTCAGAGTTCGTTGCTATTTCTGTGCTTTATATAAAGACATTTCAAACACAATGTGCATTTTGTATGATCCTCTAAAATTTACGATAAATAATTGTATCCCATTTCCATTCTCAATGATCGTGTGCCAGCGTGGCGAGAATCCCATCGTCATCGAAAACAAGTTTTGTCTTGAATAGATGGCCGGGCGGTCTTGCGCGCTGGTCGCATGCTGCTAGGAGATGTGGTTCCGCAGGTCGTGAGCCCAAGACTAATTAGAAAGAGTAACTACTAGATTTTACATCAAATCATGATACTATGCGCAAGTGTTTACTTACATTGATTTTTATTATTCATATTATCAATGTTTTATTATCATTATTATTACCCATGAATGACTCCTCAAACCTGAATTTGAAAAAGAAAAGCAAAATTACTTTACTTACTTAGTTTTATAAAAGTTTTTAATACAAAACGCTTGCTCAAATGATGAAGAACAAAATAACTGAAATTTTAACCCGAATGGCTTTCCATACTTTCTTTTTTAAACAAACGTAATTCCCCCTTGTAAATTGACACTAATTCTTTAAGATTTCATTTATAATTGATTATTCATAACTTCTAAAGTAAATTATTGGATTTCATAATTAAAATCAATTCAGTAAAGGGTCAAACAAAATATTTTGAAGATTTGTTCGCGAAAGTTCCCCGGGAATGGAAGTCAGCAAAGAATATGAGATGCTGAGCAATATTGTATGTATATAGAAGGTCTTAAAATCACCTTTTTAATACAACTGTTAAGCTGTTTAATCGCGTTTTTTATTACATGCACTTTAGATCGTCGTGTATAACTTTATTCCGATGACTGTTACAGTTAAGTTATCCCCCTTTACGTGTACGGCGTGCCGTAAACACCACAAAATATCGATGGTTTACTAAAACATTTAAGTCTAATTTGAAATATTTCCCATTGTCCGATTTTTTGTATGTTGTTAACCACGCTATTGTTTATTTAATTCCATCGAGTTTGTTTCTGTTGCAATTACTTTGAGGTGATTTGCTAGATTGACTAGACTACACTGTAGGTGTGACCGGTCGACAGAGGATGCTTACTCCTCCTAGGCACCTGATCACACCTCTGGTGTCTCCAGGGGTCCGCGTGTGCCTAACTATCTATTTTGTATTGCTTGTAGGAGTTATGAGATTGATCACTGTTCGTTATCTTCACCTTTCATTCAGACGGAGGATGAAGCAAAATTAAGGGAACACGTCAAAAGTTATAGAAAGTACAAAGAGGCAGTGAAGGAACTTATCAAGAAAGGAGACCAGCGGAACCAACACTATTACACCATAGGAAAGGATAAACTACGAGCGCCTGGTGAAGGAAGAGTCAGCTAAGGTGTGGGAAGAAAGAGTGAAAAAGACCTCAAAACCCAAGAGAACACTTGCATCCACCAGTTCTTCCTCAACCTCAATTCCACTTCCGGAATTAGAAATCAATATAAATGCTGAAGAGCTCAAGACCTTCATGGACGGCGAAATATCAGATCCACCCTCTCCAAGGTACCCCCTGTTAGTACATGCAGCAACAAATGGACACGCACCTACAAAGGACCCCCCCCCCCCCCCCCCCTACGAAGCCGAACCCTTGGACTTGTCAACATCCAGCATCAGTAGTGGTGACCGATTCTCACAGGATGAGACAAAGAGGTTGCACGACGCTTCGATTGCTGAAGTCCTTGACTCAGCAACCCTGGGAGGAAACGGGGTCGATCACAAACAGATGAAAGGAATACAGTGGAGCCCATCTGTCACACTATTCTTGCTCAAACTACTCTTTCATTCTAGCAGTAAGGTATTTTATTTAAATTATGACTGGTTGTGCCCTGTAGATATACAATAAAGTTTCAGGATTTCCATTTTCATTCAGAAGGCCAAAACACGACGCTTTTCTACAAAACCCATCTTCCTGAAATCTTGCATTTTACGCAGTAACTAAATCAATTTTAAGAATATACATGGAAATGGTGGTGTACTGTAAATGTCCAATAAGATTTTGGAATTTCCTTGAGGGTCACAAACGCTGTTTTCTACAAAGCCCATCAACCCAGAAGTCTTACATTTACGCATTAGTGAAATCATATTTTTAAACATGATTGATGGTGTCCTGTAGATGTGCAGTAAGGTTTTTGAATTTTTTGAGGACCAATTTAAGAATATGATAAGACCAGTCTACAGTGGATGCTTACTCCTCATAGGTACATGATCCCACATCTAGTATATACAAGGGTCTGTGTTTGACCTACTAAAGTGTATCTATTTTGTATTATCTTCACGTTTTCATTTTACGCAGTGATCAAATCAACTTAAGAACGTACTTGGAGGTGTCCTGGGGATATGCAATAAGAATTTCCTTGCAGGGACCAAACACTTTTTAACAAAATCCATCTTCCCAGAACTCCTAAGTTTTATGTTTTGTATTGCTTATAGGAGTTGTGAGATTGGTCGCTGTTCGTTGTCTTCGCTTTTCACATAGTAGTCAAATCGTACTTCAAATATTTTATGGTGTCCTGTACATGTGCAATAAGGCTTTTAATTTCCTTTTTCATCAATTACCAATTAGAAGTTTAAAAAAAAAACCAAGGGCCACATTGCTCACCTGAGTTATCTTGGCCCATATTTCAAGATTTTCCTTGTATAATCGCATGTAAACTTGTGATATCTTTTTTGTGGCCCATGCCTACTTCCGGGGACCATGATTTTTACAAACTTGAATCTGCACTATGTCAGGAAGCTTTCATGTAAATGTAAAGTTCTTTGGCCCAATGGTTCTCGAGAAGGTTTTTAAAGATTTTCCTTATATATTTGTATGTAAAACTTTGATCTTTTAATGTGGCCTTATCCTACCCCATAATTTTCACAAACCTGAACTACACTATCCCAGGAAGGTTTCATATAAATCTGTACTTTCCTGGCCCAGTGGTTCTTGAGAAGAACATTTTCAATGATTTTACATATATATTCGCATGTAAAACTTTGATCCCCTATTGTGACCCAACCAATCCCCAGGGGTCATGGTTTTAACAAACCTGAATCTGCACTATGTCAGGAAGCTTTTATATAAATTTCAGCTCTTCTGGCCCAGTGGTTATTGAGTAGATTTTTAAATGACCCCACCCCCATTTTAACATGTATCTTCCCTGTGTAGGGGGCATGGCCCTTCATGTGAACTAACTCGAATCCCTTGTACCAAAGGATGCTTTGTGTCAAGTTTGGTTGAAATTGGTCTAGTTCTTGAAAAGAAGCTTTTTAAAAGCTGACAATGTATATTCACTGTTATCTCCCTGTAGAAAAGGGCATGGCCCTTCATTTAAACAAACTTGAATCCTTTTCACTCAAGGATGCCTTGTGCCAAGTTTGGTTCAAATTGACCCAGTGGTTCTGGAGAAGGTTTTTAAAAGTTGTTAATGTATTTTTATCATTTCCCTATTATCTCCCTTTGAAAAGGGACGTGACCCTTCAGTTGAACAAACTTGAATTCCCTTGCCCCAAGAATGCTTTGTGTCAAGCTTGGCTGAAATTGGCCCAGAGGTTCTGGGGATGTCGAAAATGTGAAAGTTTACCGATAGACGGACAACGGGTGATCAGAAAAGCTCACTTGAGCTTTCAGCTCAGGTGGACTAAAAACGAGTTTTCTTCGAAACACCATCTTTCCTGAAGCCCTCTCCACATTTTATGCCTTAGTGCAATCATCCTTAAAACATGATTGATGGTGCCCTATAGATGTGCAGTAAGGTTTCGGAATTTTCATCTGAAGACCAATTTGGGGCCGAAAAATGAGAACTTGGAACAATAAAGGTCCATGGGCTAAACCATCACCCGAGTGGAATGAATCATGCGAACGATAAGTATGCGGCTCTTAGCTAAAATCAGTTGAGTGATAATTCAACTATAATAAAGCATTAATAAAGCAAAATTAAACTTCTGCAATTGGTTTAAAAATTAACAAATAAAGTTTCGTTATCTGAAAGCGCTTTTAAGATATTATGGTCCATTAAAGCGGGCGGTGAGGGTTATTAACCCACATGCGACGGAGAGTACCGTATAGCAGTTTTTTCCCGCGGGGTGATAAATTTGGCCTATTTTAACGGTTAGATAACTTTCCGTCTGGAGAATGCGACATTCGTGTGCTGTATGATGGTTTTCCATATCGTTTTTCATGTTTTAATATACAAAAACAAAATCGCTAATAATTTAACTTTTTGAAAACCGCAAAATATGAAAGGCTATAGCAATGTCTTTGAGACAATATATAGTCCGTAGTAAAATCTATCTAAATGAAATCAAGACAGTTATGTTTCAATCAAAATTTACTTCTTGGTTAACATATACATCTATATGAGCATATCTTTTCGAGTTGTCTGTAAAACTTATGTACATATACCAATAGGTCTAAGAGACACACTTTGCATAAGTTAAAATTAGAACTTGATACTATCCTACAACAGTAACGATAAACGTATAGAATATACCACAGCATAAAAGTGTTGAGTATGATTTGCCATTAAACCGTTCCTTACTTGTCAATCTTTCATGCTGTAACAACAAAAATTGAACCCATGCATTGTGTTTTGTTTTATAACCATGGCAGTTACAATCCTTTGGGTTATCAGAACAAGAGGCCCACAGGCATCATCGATCACCTGAGTACTAGTTTTAAAAAAAGTATCACTACTCCCAAGGGCTATGAAATCTAGAAAGAATTTTCTAAGATACGTTCTAAAGTTCAGCAACAGTCTAAAACAAGATGTGTTCTTAAAACTTCCATGCCCTCAAAAGTGCACTAGTGCTGATTAAAGATTTTACACAATACAGGAGGTGCTTGTAAAACATATATGCCCCCCAATAGTGCAAAATTAAAAAGGGTTATACACATGCATCATTTAATTGATAGTAGTATCACAAGTTCAAAATATTGTGCAGACAATATCTTCTTATGTCAAGAGTGGATTGACCATGTAACCTACAAAACCAATAGGGGTCATCTATTCTTATGATGTACCAGTGTACCAAGTTTGGTCTCAAGCAGGCAAATAATTCTTAAATATTAGGAGACAATATATTACTATGTCCAGCTTAACCCTTGACCTTTGACCATGTGACCTAAAAATCAATAGAGGTCATCTTTTCCCGACGATGTACCAAAGGGTTCTCAAAATATTGAGCGGACAGTATATCCCTATGTCCAGTTTGACTCTTGGTCATGTGACCTCAAAATTAATAGGGGCCATCTTCTCGTGAAGATGTACCAGTGTACCAAGTTTGATGTCTGTTAAAAAAGAGTTCTCTAGTCATTGAGTGGTCAGTATATTTCTATGTCAAGTTTGACCTTTGACCATGCATGTGACCTCAAAATCAATGGGATCATCTACACCTTGGGATGTCCAAGTGTATCAAGATTGATGTCTGTCAAGCAAAGGGTTCTCAAGATATGGAGCGGACAGTGTCTTTCTATGTCCAGAGTAGATTGACCTTTGGACCTGAAAAAGAACAAGGGTCCTCTTCTAATCATAACCAACCCACATCTGAAATATCATTACGATCAAGTGAATGGTTCTCAAGATATTGAACGGACAACACGTGGTCTACCAACCGACAGGTGCAAAGCATTATACCCCTCTTCTTTAAAGGGGGCATAAAAATCAACGGACGAAAACCGTATTTGAACTTGATCTGTAACTTATTTAAACTTGATCTGTAACTTGTTATGACAAAGCAATGTACCAAATATCAAATTAATATCTGCAAGCAAAACAACAAAAAGTGCGGAAAACTGATAATTCAAGCTATCTAAGTCCAAGGCCCACAACTTAATGAAAATCAAAGCACGGAGACGAAATTTGAACTTGATCTGTAACTTATTATGGAAAAGGAATGTACCAAATATCAAATGAAGATATGCAAGCAAAACAAAACTGTAGAAAACTGATAATTCATGTTATTTTTCTAAGTCCAAGAGTCATAACTGGACAAAATCAATGAATCGAAACCAAATTCGAACTTCATAAGCAGAGTTATGGCAAAGCAGTGTACCAAATATCAAATGGATATCTGCAAGCACATAAAAAGTGCAGAAAACTGACTATTTATGCTATGTTTTCTAAGTCCAAGGGCCATAACTTAGTGAAAAATCAATGAACCAAAACCAAATTAAAACTTCGATCTGTAACTTGTTATGGCAAAGCAATATACCAAATATGGAATAAATGTCTGTAAGAACAGAGGAAATAAGTATGGAAAACTGATTTGCTGGGCTGACAGACAGACCCACATAGAGAGACAGATGGACGGAGCGTAAACATAAAGTCCCCTTTGACTTCATCGTTAGGGACTAATAAACGTGGAATGTGCTTTCTTGTCCTTAATAAATGAAACAAGTACATGCAATCCATTTTGAATCAAGCAAAATACTATTGATATTGCATATTTTCATTGACATAATTACATCAACGTAATTGTATTGGAAGTCAATATTTCTGTAGACAATTGGTGCCGCTTTTAATAAGTGTAATTCATGACTTTCATGCAACGTGTTGTGTATGTTCTTATATTTGTCCGTGTTGACTTTAGGCAATTTATGTTTATCATGTAACCCTAGTTGTAGGGTCCCTTGTGTAGTATATTCCATGCTAGATCGATCACAGCGTGCCATAGGGACGTTGTGGTTATCCTCCTTTGGTTACTCGTACGGAAAATGCTGCACAATTGTTTACTGGAAATTCATTTTATACCCACCTTCTCCCTACCCTTTGTAATGTGTGTTTACCGTTTTGGATTGATTTCTCTGACAAACTTACCTTATCTGATTGTAAGCAGCTCTATATCATTTAACATATAGGTACATAATGTACCCAACCATGTGTGCAATTTTGGGATAACGAAACGTGAAGATAACGAACAGTGATCCATCTCATAACTCTTGTAAGGAATACCAGGCAAAGAAGAGGTACTGTGAGCAATGCTCACTAAGATTACCCCCCGCTTACCCCAATATCCCAAAGGGTGTTGGTAATAGGTATAAATTACCTCTTTTCTGAGTGTAAAAAACAAATGGCATGACAAACCTTGGGTATTCTCGTTTGTAGGGAGAAATGGATTATCTAGGAACACAGCATCTCCATGCGATGAAAAAAGCCGTTAAAGAATTTAAATGGAAACCATATTGCTACTTCGATGTCCAGTGCGCTTGACCTTTGGACCCCAAAATCGATAGGGAACATCTTCATTCCATGGGTAGATCATATGTATGATATGGTGACGGTAGGTGGAAAGGATAATGCTTTAGAGCCCGGAAACCATTGCGTCTACAGACGGACGGACAGACGGACAACCCAATTCCAGTATACCCCCCCCCCCCCTACAACTTGTTGCGGAGGGTATAACAAGGACTTGATATACCAGAGATGAAATCAGGTGTCTAGGATTAAGCATCCCCTGTCGACCGGTCACACCCGCCGTGAGCCCAACATCTTGATCAGGCAAACGGAGCAATCTGTAGTCAAAATTATTGTACCAAGAATGGTCTAAAAATCGATATAAAACACGTCAGACATTGTGGAATCGACATTCTAAAATGGGGTATATTTTATCGAGACAAGCTACTGACAAACAAGTTGATGGTACAGGGGTTTCAACAGTCTCGATTGAGGGCAGCATTTCGCAAATTATATGGTCATTATAATGGTCTAGTTCGTCAATACAACCTATAGGAGTTATGGGATTGATCACTGTTCGTTATTTTCACCTTTTATACAAGGCATTCTTTTTACAGGGCACAGAGGGTAGATCCCGTGGGAATATGGGTTAGAATTGGCCCTCATGCAGTTGCCCTTGCTTATCGTATGGCGACTAAATGGGGCGGTCCTTCGGATGAGACCGCAAAACCCGAGTCCCCGTGTCACAGCAGGTGTGGTACGATAAAGATCCACCTCAAAGGCTTTAAGTACCGAGGATAGGCCTAAAATTTGCAGCAATTCAACGGCAATGGTGACGTCTCCATGAGTGAAGAAGAATATCAGTAAAACTGATGATTGCTCCCCAAGATACACATTTCCCAAACTGATTAAATCCAGATCGAGGAGCGGATCAAAGATTTGGTTTTAATCAGATTGCCCATTTCCCTATTACTCATTTGTGTGTTATATATGTATACCTGTTCAAAATTGAACTTTGTCTGAAAGTCATTATTTCCCGTGAGGATCCGGGTTATATTACATGTAGGTACTCAGGGGTTTTGCTAAAACACGGAACGAAACGGAAAACGGAATATAATTTAAAAATTAGAATCATCAATGTAGTTAAGATAACACCAACAATCGGAAGGCAATACTTTGTTATGATTAAAATCAAAACTTTGGGAATTTGAAAACAATTTTATCTTGAAATTCGGCATCATAAATTGATTAAGCGAAATTAAACGTGCGTATAAGAATTTAGATAGCGTTTTACAAGAATTTTGAAACGTCGACATTGACAAATGTGTTAGAGAGCAACGAGATCTATGAGTAGAGAATAGTAAGAACACACGTACTTTATATGCCCCCCCCCCCCCCCCCCCCCCCATGGCAAAATGTAAAACTTATACGGTACCAATTTTGATGCACCAGATGCGCATTTCGACAAATAATGTCTCTTCAGTGATGCTCAACCGAAATGTTTGAAATCCAAAATAACTATGAAGTTTTAGAGCTAAATATAGCCAAAAACAGCGTGCCAAAAAAGTGGAGCCAAATTCGTCCAAGGATAAGAGCTATGCATGAGGGAGATAATCCTTAATTTTGAAATGAATTTCTAAATTTTATAACAGCAATTAAATATACATCCGTATTTTCAAGCTAGTAACGAAGTACTTAGCAACTGGGCTGTAGAGACCCTCGGGGACTAACAGTCCACCAGCAGAGGCCTCGACCCAGGGGTCATAATGTAAAACTTATACGGTACCAATTTTGATGCACCAGATGCGCATTTCGACGTCAATAACGCAGACTTACATGTGACACCGTGTATGTGTATACTTACAACAGGGAGTGTGGTATGTATATAACAACGACAATTCATTATCTTATTATACCCCCCGCAACAAGTTGTGGGGGGGGGGGGGGGGGTATACTGGAATCGGGTTGTCCATCTGTCTGTCCGTCCGTCTGTAGACGCACTGGTTTCCGGACTCTAAAGCATTATCCTTTCCACCTACCGTCACCATATCATATATATGGACTACCCATGGGATGAAGATGTTCCCTATCGATTTTGGGGTCAAAAGGTCAAGCGCACCGGACATCGAAGTAGCAATATGGTTTCCGGGCTCTATAGCGTTATCCTTTCTACCTACAGTCACCATATCATACATATGGACTACCCATGGGATGAAGATGTTCCCTATCGATTTTGGGGTCAAAAGATCAAAGGTCACGCGCACTGGACATCGAAGTAGCAATATGGTTTCCGGGCTCTATAGCGTTATCCTTTCCACCTACAGTCACCATATCATACATATGGACTACTCATAGGATGAAGATGTTCCCTATCGATTTTGGGGTCTAAAGGTCAAAGGTCACGCGCACTGGACATCGAAGTAGCAATATGGTTTCCGGGCTCTAAAGCGTTATCCTTTCCACCTACAGTCACCATATCATACATATGGACTACCCATGGGATGAAGATGTTCCCTATCGATTTTGGGGTCAAAAGGTCAAAGGTCACACGCACTGAACATCGAAGTAGCAATATGGTTCGGTTTGTCATGCCATTTGTTTTTTACACTCAGAAAAGAGGTAGTTTATACCTATTACCAACACCCTTTGGGAGATTGGGGTAAGCTGGGGTTATTCTTAGTGAGCATTGCTCACAGTACCTCTTGTTTAGTCTGCAAGTTAAATATCTTGTGTTTAATGTATCATATTTTTCTACATTTCTAAATAGGTCGGGCCTCTAGCAGTTTATTTTTAAAACTAAATACTTGTATCTTAATATAGATTAATAATGAGACAACTTTTTAATTCCATTCAAGCATAAATTGTCTGTGAGCCTTTTAGGTATTTCATATCTGTTAATTCCTCATAATATGGATCGTAAATTTCACCTTAGTTTTCGTTGGTTCTGTTTCAATCTATCATTCCCTCTGCATCCCATCGGGTTCAACACTAATCCGCAAGATATCAGTAGGCTAAATGCACGAACTTTCACATAAATTCATCCCAAATTCAGCGCGGGTTCGAATCCCGCTCGCACCGGCAAGTGAGAAAGTTTCCTAGTTTACTTTCGGAAGGTCGGTGGTTTCTTCCCGGATACATTGTATCTGGGTTCTCTCTTACACCAATAAAAACTGGGCGCCACCAGATAACTGAAAAATTGTTGATTGTGGCGGAAAATATCAATCAATCATCCCAAATGAGGCAAACCTTTCATACACTACATGCATGTATTATACCAGGTGTAGAACTAAATTACGAATAAATGCATGTTCGATTTAAGAAGGCTATGTTTGGGGGAAATTGTTGAAAAATTATTTTATCTTTTATAATGTTGCTTTCGGTGGGGGTGGGCTTTTATTCATTGGATATATAAGAAAATTCAAGTCTTGTTCAGTATGAATTTCTTTTTCTTTATTAATATTTTTCATGGTAAGTTAAATGATTTTAAAATGCATGTATACACGCATTAGTATGAAGTATACGAAACGGTGGATTCTGTGGATGACTTCCCGCTCTCTCTGTAATTTCTGTCTCCCTTGTAATTAAATCTCACAAGTCCTTTCGCAAATTCTATGGTCGTTGTAACGACCTAATTTGCCAATACAACCTATCTTTGGGTCAAATGCTGTCTGACGTGTTTCATATCGATTTATAGACCGTTCTTGGCATACTGATTTTGACTACGGATAACTCCGTTTACCTGATCAGGATATAGGGCTCACGGCGGGTGTGACCGGTCGACAGGGGATATTTACTCCTCCTAGGCACCTGATGAGGGGAAGACCAAAAGAAACCTGGCGAAGAATGATAGATGGAGAGTTGAAAGAGATGGGACTAACCTGGAAAGAAGCAGAAGAGAGGGCAAGGGACAGACAAGTCTGGCGGGAGCTGATTTCAGCCTTGTGTATAGACATGCACGAAGAGGATTAAGTAAGTAAGTAGACACCTGATGCAACCTCTGGTGTGTCCAGGGGTCCGTGTTTGCCTAACTTTCTATTTTGTATTGCTTGTAGGAGTTATAAGATTGATCACTGTTCGGTATCTTCACCTGGGTATGAGTCGAAGCAGGAGGGGGGGGGGGGGGGGGGGGGGTCATGAGCATTTCCAATGTTGTTTTTGTAATGCGATATATTTACTCAATTTCCCGTGCTGGCCTGTCCCGAAACCACACAAATGTGCCCGAATTTTATTGTTTGCAGGGCTGCAACTATCCTGCATTCAGTACCACCCCCTTTTCGTACCGCACAAACGTCAGAGGGTACTAGCATGGGAATTCTCATTTGCATAATTATATCAACTTCCGTCCATCTTTCAGTGATTTCTCGCATTTGAGAAGCAGTAGACGATGTTTGGCGGTTGATTATAGCCGTTTAATGGACTTTATTTCCAGTTCACCATGACGATGCGAGAGGTAAGACCTTGACAGAGTTGCTTCTAAACGGTAGGGGTCTTATCATATTATATCGAACTTTCCTCCGATTTTCAAGCGATGCAGCTGGTAAAAAAGAAAACCAAGATGGCGGCGTGATATACCTTTTGAATATTATGTTTACAGGAAGACAATTTTTTTATGATAGATATTTAAAACGTCGAGTGCCTGTGTCTTGTGCATCGAATCAGTTGAGAGATTTAAACGCCATATGCTGGTGATAATAGAATATTGCTACATGAATATGGGAAGTTGACTTGTTAAAGTCAGCACTTTGCAAATTCTATGATCGTTATAAAGATCTAGTTGGTTAATAAAAATTATCATTGGGTCTTGGCACACTGATTTTGACTACGGATTATTCCATTTACTTGGTCAAGATATAGGGCTCACGGCGAGTGTTACCGGTCGACAGGGGGGTTCACTGTCAGGGGCGGGTCCAGGAATTGCGGTGGGGGGGGGGCAACTTTATGAGGGAGGGGGTTTGGGGTCCTTGAGGCCCCCAGTGTGTCCTGTTAGGGGCCCAGGGGGCGAAGCTCGTGGATTTTACAGATTTTCTAGGACTTGAAATATGTTTCCTCTGTAGTGATTTTTACTATTTTCTGTCATTTTTGATAGGGTGAAATTAATAAAATGACGTACATTTTAAGGGGGTTTTTTGGGGGGGGGAAACAAGTTCTCCTAATAAAAGTGATTCAATAAATCAGAAAGATTTTGTCATTTATTGCTCTCAGAGGGGAAGGAATTATTGCTTCTTTTACAATTTACATTTTTCTCAACAAGAGACCACAAATATACCTTGGCGCCGTTTTTCCTTAAATCTGCCACTGTCTGTGCTCAGTTGCTATAATCGCCTAGCATAGGCCTAAATTTTGCAGACCTTCACCGGCAATGATGATATCTCCAAATGAGTGAAAGATTTTTGATTGGAGCGTTAAACAGTATGCAATCAATCAATCTTATACAGCATGGAGAAGTTCTAACATGTGTATTGTATCCTATCAATTTTTGGCGTTGTTAACATTATTCCTGAAACAGTTTTTCAAGATAGATTTGTCCAATATGCTCTAACATACAGGTACATGACGAAACCTTTCGCGATCCCATCATCCCGTGGGAACATGTATATCAATTGCACATACATTAATCTTCCTTTTATGAAAACTAAAAAGAACCCGCTGGTAAAGTTGAGATCAAATTGTATGTGTATAGATTGATTCTGCGTTATAAATATATCATCAGATGCTCGGAGGCAAAACAAGATGAATAATTCATGAAATGAAATTAACAGCTGATTCCCCGAATCCCAAAACATCATAACTTCAAAGTACGATGGAGACAGTAATTAAGCGCTGTAAGCGGATCCTGTTAGCGGTTAATAATGCGAGATGAAAGTAATCAAAATAAGGTTTTATTTCTTCATATATATATTTATAATCTGAATAAAACCAAATCCTCACGTAGATCACTACTTAGGATCTGAAGTAACCCAATAGAGGGTCACGTCCGCATGCCCTTTGGTTTGGAATATTGATGAGAACTATCGGCCAATCAGTTTGCGCCGTACAGATAATGTTCGTAAACAAGTCACAGTAATTTCTCTCCCACGAAATTTATTCTTCACTATAAAATTATATGTGCTCGTCTAAGGATTTTCAACACTTTTGCAATAATGCCTAATTTATTCGGTTCAAACAAACAAAAAACAAACAAAAAACGAACGAGATACTGTACAAACCTGGTAAATTGTCAATTACGATTCATGATGGCTGATGAAGTGGCATTTGGAGAAAATCTTCTTTACCAATTCTTGATACCATTGAATGAAGCACCTTTTCACCCTTTCTTTTATCTCTAAGGAGTCTTTAAGCTTTTGGTACCGATCTCAAAACATTTTTGGCATACACCTGTCTCGGTACTTTTAATGGTGTCAAGGATTAAAACGCTGCTTATCAACTGCTTTCTTTCGTCGGACAATTTTAATTTTCTATCCAAGAATTTTTTTCATTGTTTCCTCTCCATCGGGACATTCAACAGACTGCATAACACAAAACCCGCAGAGAATGCAGATAAATTGTATGTTTTGACAAGAGTGCAGTGAAATCGAGGCAGGCCACTAATAAATAAGTTTATGGTGGTTGGGTTTCAACAGTCTCGTAGACTTTAAACGAGACTTGAAACCCCCTGTAACATCAAGACTGTCTTTATTTAAAAACTGACCATATGCAGAACAAGCTCTTGCGTATTGAATCACTTGAGAGATATAAACAACATATGCAGGTGATAATGGAATATTGCTACCAAAATATAGAAAGTAGGCGATGGAGATGCTGAAGTATTCTTGGGATATATCAAATTGACATATGAATGAAAATGAGTATTGTCAATTGATAAAACTCGTCGATATAATTATCTACATGTGGAGTTGAATGCTACAAGGTGAGATTGCTTCTTCTCATGTAGAAGCTTTTGAATAAATTCTGCCTCGTAAAAATATAAAAACTGGTCAGTTAATAAAGGAGCATTTAGTTTGTGTCCCTGTAAATTCCAACAGACTGTTGGAAGACCTGATCACCAAAGACTACGAAGATATTGTCAATGAGGAACTCCAGCATCTATTTAATGTCAACTTCAAAGTACTTGTGCGTAGAATCAGAGTGGTGTTTAACAAATTAATTTTTTGAATGACTGATCACAAAAATGATATATTTCCTTTTTCCATTATTATTGTAAAAGCAACTTTTTATGATGTTTAAAAGCCTTGTCTTTAAATATCGTGAGGAATGGGCATGTAAAGTGTTGAAAAGTGATACGATTTTATACTGTTTGTGATTTCAAATTCAATAAAAGTTCTAGATCTTTTTAAGTTTTTAGAATCCACATTTCTGATTGTGGTAGACTACCTTTGAAGTTTCTACTCCCCAACAGTTTATATCATCGTGATGTGCTTTAAGATAGGGGCTTCTAAGAACATTTGCTAGATCCAACAGTGTATCTATGTTTGTAAGCGGTTTGTGTGTGAAGTTTAAGAGTCCAGTATTATACATGTAGGTACGGTGACTCGTTGACTGGGATATTAAATGTGTTTAAAATTGAAGCACGATTTTAAATTTTTTTTCGTCTCTTGAAAGGGAAGCTGAATCATAGTAGGATTACCAAAAGTGGAATTAAAGCCAAGTTCGTTTAAAATACAGCTGTAATGATAAGAAGCCTTACAAACAAAGACAATGTTGTTACTAGCCATGTCACCTGAAACCAAACATATTCCTCATGTAACCTATCTAATTCTTATATCACTTTTGGTTTACTAAACATAGAAGGATAGATGGTACGCACTTTTGTTTTGACGTGTCTAATAAATGATTTTAATATCTTTATGCTTTTTATCCATTCATATTTCATTTAGTTAACCACCGTAAAATGGCGGAAATATTGCAACAACGGAGTTACCCCCCTTCAATCACTCTAAAAAGCACTCTGTTGAATAAAATTGGACATTTCATTACTGGGTGCTGGGTATGGTACTTTGACGGTGCTATAAATAGCTTTATTCTTCTGTAGGAGTTCGGCGCGATAGAGAACAGATAGTGGACACTGTTGCCCTACGTGTAACTTAATATTTTGTTTTCATTGATATATTTTATTGTATGTAAATTGTTGAAATGATTTAGAATTTTTGCTGTCATTCTGAGTTACTATTGTCTATAGCACTGATATTCCTTGTTGGTTGATCTAATATACATGTATAGCCTGAATGATGAACAGCCAGGTTTCTACTGAAATAATAACTCATAATAGTATATAATTGATTGATGTTTTCCGCCACACTCAACAATTTTTCAGTTATCTGGTGGCGCCCAGTTTTTATTGGTGGAAGAGAGAACCCAGATACAATGTACCTCCACCGACCTTTCTAAAGTAAACTAGGAAACTTTCTCACTTACCGGCGCGAGCGGGATTCGAACTTAAATACTACAAGGCCTAGAATCATCAAACTTTGTCTGTAGATACATCTTGGGTAGGTGTGTTGCACATTAAAACCAGGTCACTGTGACTTTTCATTAAGAAGATATCCGTCTGTCCGTTCGTCTGTTAGCTTTTTCGTGTCCGACCCGTAACTTAAATACTACAAGGCCTAGAATCATCAAATTTTGTCTGTAGATACATCTTGGGTAGGTGTGTCGCACATTAAAACCAGGTCACTGTGACTTTTCATTAAGAAGATATCCGTCTGTCCGTCCGTTTGTTAGCTTTTTCGTGTCCGACCCGTAACTTAAATACTACAAGGCCTAGAATCATCAAACTTTGTCTGTAGATACATCTTGGGTAGAAGGTGTGTCGCACATTAAAACCAGGTCACTGTGACTTTTCATTAAGAAGATATTCGTCTGTCCGTCCGTCTGTTAGCTTTTTCGTGTCCGACCCGTAACTTAAATACTACAAGGCCTAGAATCATCAAACTTTGTCTGTAGATACATCTTGGGTAGAAGGTGTGTCGCACATTAAAACCAGGTCACTGTGACTTTTCATTAAGAAGACATGGCCATATATGGCAAAAACTTGTCCGGCTCATAACTTGAAAACTATTAGACCTAGAATCACCAAAATTGGTCAACGAATGCATCGTAGGAAGAAGGTGTGTCGCATCCTACATTAAGGTCACTGTGACATTTAATTAAAGTGATATAAAAAAAATGTTTTAATGGGTACAATCTATACTGTTAACAATATGTGACGGGCGTATCATGTGCCGTGGCGGTGCACTTTATTAAAAGTAGTGTACAGAAAACTCAATGTTTCATATGTACAGGCAAATCCAGTAATATTTGTTTTGGGCTTTATAATTTCACCTAAAATTTCTATGACAAAAATAATCAAAGCACAATGTTTCAGATTTTAAAATTTTCATTACTGTTAAAGTCTAAAAATTACATTTGTTCTAATCATCATTACTTCAAATTTGATTGCTGTGGTTTGAATTTTTAAAACAATCTATTTTCTATGTTTTCAAAATCACCTAATATACATGAATAATTCAAATTTTCATAGTATTCAAATTGATTACAATAATTCTTGTACGCAAACCATTAAATTTATCTTTTTATTTGTTGTTTGATTTCTTAGACAGAATTTCCTAATTGCATTGTTTTCACATACATGAAAGGTTAAGATAACGACTTGTGATCAATCTCATACCTCCTACAAGTAATACAACATAGATAGTTGGGCAAACACGGACCCCTGGACACACCAGAGGTGCCTAGGAGGAGTAAGCATCCCCTGTCGACCAGTCACACCCGCCATGAGGCCTGTATACATGTATTGTAAGATAGTCTGGTGATCCGTTGTAAGTATATTAGGAGAATGATGAAATTAAATAATAGAATACCATACGTACCATTGAATATCATGGCACTAGGGACAGTATAGTGTTCATTTATTGAATCAGTTGGATTGTGATCCGGTTTACCGGCTAGTTTTATAACACTGGTCACTTTCCCACTGACTAGTATAGTGCTCCATGTTCAATATTTTTTTTTAAAAATCTCTTAGAAGATGGCGATTACCATGGTACACAGAACAGAACAAATATGCAGATAAGGAGTACCACAGAACAAACTGTAAATAAAATAAATTGATTCTTATTAATTATATCCAGTATTTTGAGAGGAGATGACATACATGTATTCCTTTCTCACAATCTATTTCATTGCATCGAGTAACGTTAAGTTGCTGGTGGAGTCATCAACCGACGAAGGGGCACTTTGAATGGGTATCTATTTAACAATGCTACCGATTTCTGAAGAATGAGGGTTATTATCGTAGACCTAAACATTCCTAGCTCGAAACAGAAAAACCATATATCAGAAGAAAAGACCCGCTTCTTCTGAAGCCCACATAAACCAGCCATAAATCTCAATTCAACTAAAAATCTTTCATGTCCTTATACTTTTTCGTTCACATTTCTGCACTTTTATAGTTTGTAACTTGTTATGTTGTTCAAATAGGATTGTACAAGCACCGGGTTTATCATTACCATTGTTAAGAAGAATAAAGCATGATAAACACATCGCAAACTGGCTGTTCAAGCTAAGTCGAAAACATTGGAAAGGTAATTATGGCGTTAGATATTCTCATCCTACAGTTACTAGAAAAAGTCTTAAACAGATGTAAATTTGAGACAATGGTCAAAGATACAGAGAGGTTTAAAAGGTTGAATCACGTGTGCGCACTATACGCGTCCAGTGAAATGCTGTTGTTTATCTTTATAATCGATCAACGGTAGTGTTAATGAATTAGTTTTCGCAGGTTCGACATTGTCATTCTGCGAGTGCTATCCTATCGACAGAGATGGGGAAATTTCCAATCAAACTACTGAGCTATAGATATGTTTTTATCATTGGTGTACTTTCTGGAATTTATTGTGAAGATTACAATGATGTTCTGAATTTAACCAATACCTTACTTCAAGGATATTCCAGATCTATTATTCCAAAGAGAAACCAAAGTGAAACAATCAAGCTAGAAATGGAATTTAGCCTAAAAGCTCTAAATAAGTTTGATGTTGTGGATGGACAGATGACAATGGTAACTGCCATAGCTTTAAAGTGGCAAGACGACCTTTTATCCTGGGATCCACAATCTAACAAAAACATACAAATATTGAACTTCCCATTATCCAAAATCTGGTCACCAAATCTCTACCTATTGAACTGTGCTGAGGAATTTCTTATATACAAAGGGGATCCAGATACCAAAGAAGTGGTGTTCTCCAGCAGTGGACAAGCTCGGTTGTTTTTCATGGAAGTATTGACCACGACATGTACATCAAACATTGCTTTCTATCCTAATGACCTTCACCACTGCACAATATATCTGTCCACCTTATCGTCTGCTTCAAAACTTCGAATGGGACTCGCTGAAGTAGATATTGTGGACTTTGAGACCAACGGAGAATGGATGCTCGGGGAAATTAAATCCGAGGTAGAACTTTTGGAAAGTAAAAACATAGAGCGCGTTGTAATAACGATTGCTTTAGAAAGAAGAATGATGTTTCATATCATGAATGTCGTCTCTCCGGTTGTTTTTCTGGGCCTGGTCAACGTAATTGTTTTCAAACTCCCAGTGGACAGCGGAGAACGTATGTCTTTTGCAATGACTGTTCTTCTGAGTTTCGCTGTCTATATGACATTGATAGCGGATAAAATGCCACAGACCAGCAATACCACCTCCGTTTTCTGTATGTATTTGATGGCTATGCTCACGTACAGTACTCTTATAACGTTTGCTACTACGTACAGCATCAATCGCTATCACACCAAAAACAATACCAAGTGTAAATATGTGAAAAAGATCAAGGAAGCGTGGGCCACAATCAGGAAATTCAAACCGAAGAAAACGAGAGAAAACCCTGTTGAAGAATTGAATTTACCACCACTCGACATGCTACAGAAACACAGTACAATGAGCCAAAGCTTAGAACCATCTGAGGAAGACAGGGCAGAGACAATAGAGAACATTGACAGAACCTTTTTTGCCTTTTTCGTGATTTACTTTATTGTTGCAACTTTCGTGCTATTTGTACTGATTTTATCTCGTTAAATTGGAATTCGATTGTAAGTAGATATGATAAATAGTGACGTTTGCATTGGAAATATTATTGGCGTAAACCTATAATGGGTAGAATGTGCATAAGGTTTTATCATTTTGATATTACTAATACAAACACCATTAAGACACTCAATTTGTAATTCTGAATATGAATTGATAAATTAACAAGATGTGAAGAAGGCCAAACATTCGACAAAACTTTTATTTCTGTTGAACACCACTACTGTTGAACACCACGAACGAATTTTAAGCATGAAAAGGTGAAGATAACGAACAGTGATCAATTTCATAACTCCTATAAGCAATACATTTAATTATGAGTAGGGCAAACACGAACCCCTGGAAATACCAGGGCTGGAATCAAGTGCTGAAGAGGAGTAAGCATAAGTAATATTTATTAATATGAAGCAGATGTGGAAGTGTCTGTGGTGTCTTTATCTCGAGTTCACTGGGATATATCAAATCGACATATGAATGAAAATTATTATTGTTGATAGAGAAAACGTTGTCAATACATCTAAATATCGAGTTGAAGGCGACAACGAGGGATTTTTTCTTCTTATGTGCATGTAAAATCTTTTGAATAAATTCTACCTCGTGAAAACATAAAAGCATGTCAGCAAATAAAGGATGATGATTCGTGCACACACGATGGTGTTACAAGGGTTTCAACAGTCGTTTTTAAAGACAGCATTTTGCAAATTGTATGGACTTTATACCGAGCTAGTTTACCAATACAACCAGTTATTGGACCAATTACTGTCTGACCTGTTTCATACCAATACTATTGTTAAGCCGTTCTTTACACACTATTTACTCCGTTTACCTGGTCAAGATACATGGCTCACGGCGGGTGTGACCGATCGACAGGGGATCTTACCCCTCCTAGGCACCTGAACCCACCTCTGTGATTGCTTCTTATGTGGGCTGATTTACTCAGTATTAAATCATCTGGAATTCTGGGGACAGGGAACATCGTACTATATAATGATCTAAATAAGTGGTCATTGAAATTGAACAATTGAAACATCGTAATATACCTTGTCAAACAAATCAATTGCGGAATAGAATAGAATAAAATAAGATAAAGTAAATTGATCAGTCGATCGACTTCAAATTAAATTGATCTAGAAACAAATATTAACTAAACTTATCATCACAAAGGCATGCTAAAATATAACCGAGGATAATTAAAGGAAAACTGATTAAATGGTATCGCGACAACTAAGCACGTATTCGTTATCGACTTCTTTTTGTTCATTAAAACGATTTTAAAATCATGTAATAATCAGTTAAATTGATAGAAAAAACGCGTTTGTTTTCGTAATAAAAGCATTTGTTAGATAAAATATGTGAAATAACCCAAACGCATGAACCAGTAATTGATAATTCCTTATTTTCAGAAAACATTTGGATAAATATTCTTGTGCTTTTTGGAAATAGAATTGAAAACTCGAACAACTGTTAAAATAACCAATGAATCAAGTGTGTTTGTGGCTATTTGGGACATACAATTATACCATTTCATGCGTCGCGCGGTCCAATGGTCATACCGTCATACAATGTACATATTATGAACAACGGTGTGACCTTTGGACCGAGCTCAGCATGAATTGGCCATGTGCTAGTCATATTCAGTAAGTTACTGTAAATTAGAAATAGAAATATTCTTTCCCTTCAATATAAATATGTCTAACCATGTTTAAGGGTGAAGCAGTAAGTATTGGTATTAGTATAACGGGTGAAGGAAAATTCCGAAATTATCCAGACGTGTTCGGACAGCTGTCAGTACATCTTGCTACCCGATTTCAACATTGGATCCGCTTATTGAACGCGGGAAATGTAACGCAATCGATGTAAAAAGTATATTGTTACGTCATATTTAGCGTCGGTGTTTAGCAAATTTACAAACATAGGAGACCTGGTACAATTAAGGAGTGATACATATAACAGATGATAGAGAAAATATGGTTTACATGCTTTTTACGGATTTTATGCAACATCTCAGAATTTGAATCGATTTTACCAAAATTTTCAAGCTCCATAGGTATGATTTAATGTTTCATTTATTTAGTTTTCTGTATGTTTCCTTTAAACATGAATATACAGTATGTGTTACGTAAAGGATAAAGTCAGAAAACTGTCCAATGCATTCTGTGAGAGAAAGAGCTGTTTTAGGCCCGATGGGTAGATTTTCTCTCTCAAAGAATGGACAGTTTGAAGACTTTATCCTACATTTTCTCTATTGTTAACTTAATATACTGTCCCCGGTGATAGTTATTATGTCACTTATCTGGTTGTCGCAGGACTGGGGGGTCATTTCAAAACACAACAAGAGTGTAAATAAAGGTATATGGACTGTACAAGATGAATTTAAATGATAGCTCACTTGCTTTCGGACTACCCATGTAAACTTTTATAAGTGAAGATGTCCTCATCGAATGTATGAAAAAGATTAAAAGCTGTGGTTTCTGTCCCCAAAATGATTTCACTCGCAGTACACTGATCTAGAGAGATTAGTATTTCATCAGGAAACATGTCTGTCTAATTAAGAATTTAATACAAAAAGAGGGTATGTTCTTGGATGTATTTTCAAACATTCATGGAATGGATCTTTCATGTACAAATTGTGTGATAAGGATGAACAGTTTTGTTTATTGTTAAAGAGAACTTTTTGATGCACATGTGAAATTATCATGCATTAGGATATGTGTCATTTTGCATTTGATTTGTTATCTCCAAAGATGATATATTGATGAAACTTTATATACAGATATTTGTGCGTAAATGTGTAATTAGATTAAGAACCTGTTATATTAAAATTTCATCACTGTTGAATTCCAGAAAAGTTGCGTTTTATGTATATTTCTTGCTTTTAACATTTAAAACCTGTACATTAAGTTACCTGTAATAGTACATTAAGTTGGGGGGGGGGGGGGGGAACTGTCCATTAAGTTGAGAATCCACAGTTTTGTCAAATTAATGTGCGGTTCAAGTGACGTAATGTACTGTTTTTAAATATCCAAATTCATTATCCTATATAATGTACAAAAAAAACAAAACAACCAGCAACAACAAAAGATTACATTAGCATAAATGTTTTACTATACGGGGAGAATCCCGTTCTCATGGACCTTCAAATTCCACGGTCGCTATACACCCAATAACATCCAAATATTCGCGAGTGAAGCTCGTTGCAAATCGACGCCGAGAGTACCGATAGGTTAACAAAATGGCGGCGCCCATAAGACTCACAAAATTTTCAGACAACCTATCTAGAGATTGTATATACTAGTATTCGTTTGCTGATTTTGTCTTTTTTCTTGCGCATACGTACTACTGAGTATGGCAAACACGGCCCCTGGACATACCAGAAACAGTTCTGCTATCAGGTCGCTAAATGGCGGCCTAAAAAAATTGAGTCGCCATATCAGAATTTCTGGACGCAATCAAGAACTATTTCACTCGCCATGGAAAAAAATGTAAAGGTACATGTATATTTGAAAACAAGGAATAAAGACTCATTTTCTATATTTTTATTATTAAAACAAGGACCATTTATTAGACCTGAACATTATGCTAGGAGATCAGGAATATGCAGGAGACTCATGATTCCATATTATATCTGACTACTCTTGTAAAAGCTGGATATCATTAGGCCATCCTGTATATTTCACAAAACGTTTCCGAGAAAACCATCTTTCTACAGAAGGGTTTGTTTTGAAATCCTCAATAGGAGGACCTTCACTGCTAATTCTTATCAAAGATTCCACAGCTGTGGGATCTAAACAGCTACGGACACCCCTCTTTACGCGATTGACAGCACTGATTGTTCTCTCACATTGGGCACTGCAATCACCATTATAATCCTCACCAAATGCAACACATCCTCCAATAAAATTAAATTTAAAAGAGATTCATCGGTACATATTTCTTATTTACATTGTAAATTGATATCATATGGACACTCAATGCTGCAGATGTCATGATTACTTGAAAGTCATCCTTGTAAGGTTCTTTACACAGCATTACTTGCCACAAACCAGAGAATGATTTGTCCATGAATTCATTATTTACCAAAGTCTTCAGAAGTCCCCACTGGGAGTGATTTGATCACAACCGCAACCATTTCTAGAAAAAAAGTTTATGATCTTTAAAACTTCTTCTTATAAAGACTATTTTAAGGACATCACAATATGTAATGATTTCTACATTGTATATGAAATGACTGAAAATACACTGTCTGCTTTTGAAAACATTAAAAGAAAACTGAAAACATACAAACTGTTAACATGACTGTTTAGTATGACAATGAATAACTGATTAGGAATAACTAATGAATCAATAAAAATGTGAACGAACAGAAATATCAAAATAGGTCAACCAGCAAACAGGGAATACAACACATCTCAAAGAACATTATCAAGTGATACCTCTCCAGTACAGGTCTAAACTAATCAATAAGGTTCTGCATAACATAATCCCATTAATCAATCAAGTCCAAGTCATCCTATGGCCAAACATCATGGTTAAAAATCACTGATAACTCCCTTGCAGAACTTGCTGCACATAACTCTTCACCATTTTCATCCAAAAGACTTACATACCTATCTCTCATTCCATTAACAACTAAATCAATAGCTCTGGAAACAACATTTCTAAATGGCATTTCATCCATTGACAAGTTTTCAAAGTCAATATTTTGGGTATTTTTTAATTAAATTTCTTGAAACGATGGGATAGGGACTCTCAAACTGCCAAGGAAAAAAAACCCTGTTCCAAGGAACCTGCACGTTTTACTCGCCCTCCTAGTGCCTCTATACCTGTGATACATGTATTGATAACATTGACTGCTGTAGATAGAATAGTTATATTGCTTTGAGAGGATAAAGACAATGCAGTGGTGTAGCCAAACAGATCCAATAAAAAATGGGCAAATGCTACAAATGAAAAATCTTTCATTTTTGTGCGAGACATTCTTTGCTCTTCCTTGAACATCTGCATTTGAAGAGGTGCTTGTCAGGTGTTCCATATGCTGGTAAATGACAGCATACTGACTAAGTCCTACTTTTGGTGGCTTAAGAAGAATCTTCAGGGCTTTCTCAATTTGAGGAGAACACCTTGTACCCTTCACCTTGGTAGGATTACACACATTTACACCTAGGTCCTCATCTATTTTTCTCAATTCCCTCTTGCTTTTCGGACTGTAGTGGTAAGTCTTATAAATCAGGTGCATTATGTCAATGACATCTGCTGCCTTGGAAACAGATTTAATCATCTGCATGATTGCCAACTCTAACCTAAGAATTCAAAGCACAATAGATATATATTGCATTGAATTCTAGTAATTATCAATAGCCATAGTGCTTTAAATGAATTTTAATTTTAATTAAACAACCAATAAATGATCCATTTACTGTCAATCAAAACATCACTATTAATATACTTTATTCAGAGAAGTTGAACCAAACACATGTAGAGCAGCTGTGTCATATGATTGACTATTAAGTATTCATTCCTATGCGGCATACACCAGCTTGGTATCAAACCAAGGAGCTAAATCTTTTAGTTTCTTTTGAACGCCACCAGATTTTCCAAAGTTAACTGAAGCACCATCAGCACATAAGCCTATTAAGTGTTTCTGGAAATTTGGAAAGCCTGCATCTTCCAGTGATTGGTTGATTGCTTTCATTGTACCTTCAATCAGAATTACAATATTTGTCATTCCAACTTATTCATATACATTGGACATGTATTAATTTTTAAATAATTATGTACCATATACACCAATGCTGTCCTTAAATATATATAATGTATACAAAATTTGCATTAACACCATAAAATATATTGTATCTTACCATCATTGGTATGAAACAGTCAGACAGCATTTGACCCAATGATACGTTGTATTGGTAACCTATGTCATTATAACGATCATAGAATTTGCAAAATGCTGACTTTAAACGAGAATGTTGAAACCCCTATAACATCAACGTATTTGTCAGTAGCCTTTATCGATTTAAAAACTGATCATACGCAGAACATTCTCTAGCATATCGAATCAGAGATACATAAACACCATATGCAGGTGATGATGGAATATGGGAAATAAGTTCTTAATTTGTTGTTAACATCTAGTATGTTGCGTGACCCCGTGGGCATCCGCGTTAGAATACGTCCTCAGTAGCCCCTTGCTTGTCGTAAAAGGCGACTAAATGGGACGGTCCTTCGAATGAGATCGGGTTAGATTGATTGAATATTGTTTAACGTCCCTCTCGAGAATATTTCACTCACATGGAGACGTGATCCGGGTTAGAATAGCTTCTCCGTACCCCTTGATTGTCGTAAGAGGCGACTAAATTGGGCGGTTCTTCGAATGAGACCGCAAAAACCGTGGTCCTGTAGCACCTTACGTTAAAACTGTCCCTGCTCAAAGGCCGTAAGAGGCCGAGCATATGCCTGAGTTTTGCAGCTTCTCACTGGCAATGTTGACGTCCCCATACGAGTGAACAATTTTCAAGAGGGACGTTCAACAATATATAATCAATGCTAGGTGAAGATAACGAACAGTGTTCAATATTCTATGTTCAATGAAATATCTAAATATGAAGCAGATTAGGACGACTCTGGTGTATTTTATTTCACGTTCACTGGGATGTATCGAATCGACAAATGAATGAAAATGATTATTGTTGATAAATCAAACGTCGTTGATATATCTGATTGTCGAGTTGAAGACCACAGCAAGAGGTTTTTTCTTCTCATGTAGAAGTTCTTGAATAATTCTGCCTCGTAAAAATATAAAACCAGATAAGCTAATAAAGGAGAACAATTCCTGTCCGTGGAATTTCCAACCGACTGTTGGAAGACCTGATCACCAACGACTACGACGATATTGTCAACGAGGAACTCCGGCATATTTTTAATTTCAACCTAAGAGTACATGTGGGTAGAATCAGAAGAGTGGTGTTTAATAAATTAAAATAATGTTTTGAATGATATGAGTATTTCTTTTTTCATCATTTTTATTGAAAAATCCATTCTGATAGATATTAGTACACAAAAGCACTGACTCCGTTATTAAAGCAATTCTAGTACACGAACTGCTTAACCTAGATTTCACAAAAAACAGTCCAATTATTAATTATGAATAACAATCACATCTATTGGAACGCGTACTTTGCAAAGAAAATTGACTGTTAAATCCTTCTAAATACTAATTATGAATATTGTGAGCACATTGTCACCATTGTTTAACGTGCAATAGATAAGTCAATATAAACCGGATATCGCCTACTCCTTTTCGTACTTACTTCCATTGCGATCATTAAAGTTTATTTCATTACAACAATGACGACTTTCCTAATTGTGTTTCATGCTGTTATAATGATTGATTTATTAATTAAGGTGCGATTTAATTATTTGGGATTATTAAAATTTATTTTATCAGAAAGATGAAGATATTCCTGACGTTGTTTCGTGCTGTTATATTGATCGATTAATTAATTAACTTGCGATATAATTGATACTACTAACGATGAATGCTTTGAAAAGCTGTATTCAATCATCCTTGTAGATGTGTTTACACTCAAAGCAATATACGTCATCTCTATAACACCTTTAATCATTAGAACATAGAAGATCAAGGTAGTCGTAACATGCAATATTGAAACAGGAAAATATTTATTAGAATTCAATCGAAATATACGAAGTTGTCTGTATTCAAAAGCATTCTTTATAACTGTTGAAGATGTATTCTTCTATTGGCACTTGACGCATATGTTATATACTTGCGTTTGACACACAGGAAAATGGATGTCGCGGTTCTTATTTTTATGTCCAGGTCACACACTTTTTAAACCAAAGAAATTTCATAAGAAATGAATAATAATAATCTTTATTTTCAAAGTCGGACTTAACAACAATGAACGTTAGCTATATATGCTAACTATTTACCGACTTGCACGGATGTTTGGCGCTAGGGGAGGGGTGGGGGTCATTTTGTGGAAGGAAACCGGAATACCGGGAGGAAACCCAGTGTCCGAGCTGGCGACCCGGACACCCAAAACGAAAAGAGAAATATATATTGTATTGTACCTGTGATTTATTACAGATTTTCTTTGAATTTGCAGCATAATCATTTTGTATAACAGAATTGATACACACTGGTAAACGCAATAAGGTATACACTAAACCGAATTTCTCCAGATCATTTTAGATTTTTGCACATTTAAAATTGTAATTTCCGTCATGATCTACTACTCTGGGAGTGTTAAATATAATACTAATGCAATAAGTGACATAAAAATGATATAAAATAAATGTATTGGATCGTATCAGAAAGGAAAACAAATATTGTTTCAATATTTTTAATACGAAAAAATAGAAGTAGGGCATTTAAATTAGCCGCCAATGAGATGTGATTTTACGAGTTGAAATTGACGGTCGTTAGTATGATGGGAGTTTTATGTCGACTTAGAAAATTCTTTGGATGTATATGTTGATTGATTGATTGATTGATTGATCGAGGTTTTCTGCCACACTCAACAATTTTTCAGTTATTTGCTGGCGCCCAGTTTTCATTGGTGGAAGAGAGAACCCAGATACAATGTACCTGGGAAGAGACCACCGACCTTCCGAAAGTAAACTGGGAAACTTTCTCACTTACCGGAGCGAGCGGGATTCGAACCCGGGCCGACCAGAGGTGAGAGGCCGTGTGATATTGAGCGCGATGTTCCAACCACTCGGCGGATGTATATGTAATCTCTGCTGAGATTCGGCTCTGTTGGATATGTGGACGGACGCCTTCACCGATCCTTCATAATTCATGCACCTTGATGACATTGCTACTCACTTCAAATAAGTTATTTAACTATCCAACCATCTCTGTATCACTATTTATATTGCATTACTTGCCGTTTAGGTATCTAAATTCCATAATATAAACTACCACTAAATTTTCCATTCAACTGTAGATTCCATGGCAAAATATTTGAAGAATTCATAAAATTACTGATGTATAGTATATCCACATACCTACTCTCTCTCTCTCTCTCTCTCTCTCTCTCTCAGTGATAGGGACAGGGGGTTAGGGTGGGTTTTAGGTGTGCTTTTAACAGATTCTCATATTCCATTTTCATCTTGTATATTTCTTTGGGTAAATAAATGATGGACTGTTATGATACATGTGGTCTATATTTTTTAAATACTAAAACTAACTTGTAATTTCGAGATATTTTCCTGCAATAACGAGATAATTTATGTTTCCTTGATTTCAATCGGCTTTCTCAGTTCTTTTTGTTAGTGATCAGACATAAACATAATTTTCTGGCCTCATGCATTCAGAAATTACATGACAGTCGCCCGCAAGCAGTGTAATTAAGCTATCGACATTCGTTCTGCTCTCAAAATTCTTTTTATAATTTTATAGACTACCTAGTAACTGCTTCATTTGATCATCAAAGCTAAAATGGTGCACTGATGCATATTTGCGTTTGTACATAAACGAATGAACTGGCAATACAAATTGACGTTGTTGGATTTAAGAATTGCTAGCTATCTGCGGAAACCTGTAAATGTCAGTCTCTTGGGGATTAGTATGAATTCATTGAACTGGCGGTCGCCACTTCATTAAACTGGCGGTCGCTACCTATTATTTCGCGGCCACCACTTATCAAGCTGACGTCACCACCTCATTTAACTGGGGGCTGCCACTTGATTCATCAGGCGGTCCGTCATTTAATTTATCTGACAGCGACCAGTTATTTGTCTGGAGTCTCTCTTTTCTTCAGATCAGTCTCCGATTTTGCAAAATGAAAAAGGGGTGCAGCTACTATATCACCCTCTCCATTGAATTATAGTAATCTAGTATGTGTTTTACAACAAAGAACATTAACATTTGTCGAACTTTGTCATTTTACGTAGTCATATGAATGTTCATGATAGCAAGCGTTTAATGGTGACCGTCAGATAAATTAGTGGCGACCGCCAGATAAATTAGTGGTGACCTCCAGATAAATTAGTGGCGACCGCCAGATAAATTAGTGGCGACCGCCAGATGAATTAGGGGTGACCGCCAGATGAATTAGTGGCGGCCGCCAGATAAATTAGTGGCGACCGCCAGATAAATTAGTGTCGGCCACCAGATGAATTAGCGGTGGCCGCCAAATAAATTAGTGGTGGCCGCCAGATGAATTAGTGGTGACCTAAATATAATAAGTGGTGTTAGCTGCAGGAATTAAGGGGCGACCGCCATTTCAGTAATTCTTTATGGCGAAAGACATACATCTTATAGCATTATAACAAAATTGAACATGGATAATAATTACAAAGCTGAAATTAAACGGCCAATTCTAACAAAGATATATAGCAGATATAAATACAATAGTATAATGATAGTGAAAAAGGAGAATGACGATACATTTAAATGAATAGTAATCACATACTGGCTTACGTAGCTACCACGTGATCACCCTTGAATATTGTAAGTTCAACACTTTTAAATGTGTGTATGTTTTCCTTAAATAATAGTTTAAATGCCTATTCCTGCTTTATATAGAGAGATCCTAGGCACCTGACCCCACCTCTAGTATATCCAGGGGTCCGTACTTGACAAATTCTCTATTTTGTATTGATTGTAGGAGTTATGAGATTGACGACTGTTCGTTATCTTAACCTTTCACAAAGGCAGTTTAATCGAACTATCCGTGCCGTGGTTTATTTTATTCCATTGGCAATCACCATTCATTCTGCATTACTTGACTAAATCACACCTGTGACGTAAAAAGCATGGTCATATTCTTGCTCAATGCTGACACTTGCAATTCGTTGAGGGAAATAAACTTTTTATCCTTATCATCGTAATATACATTGTACATACATTTCTTATTTCATACTAGTGGTCTATCAATTATCCGTTGGAAATACAATCCAGAAATTGTACATTCCTGCTACATGCTTATTGGGTTGGATTGGAGAGGAGGGGGGGGGGGGGTACTGGTCTGATTCTTTAACATGTAACACCCCTGCTACAAGACACTTCAATTTTGAAGGTCATATTCGAATTAAAGACCCGCGACTTTCGCGTTTAATGCTGACCGTTTGGCGCTATGGAACAGTTACTACTTGTTAACGACATGCATGAAGATATGTAGTATTATATCAGCATATTCCTCAGGTTTCCATTGTATAATTTAAATATATGTATTATGCATATGACATGATTTATTGTTGCTAGAAATAAATGTCTTGTAGAAAAAGTTAACGAGCAGTCATCACTCATAACTCCTATAAAGAATACGAAATTAAGAGCGAGACAAACACGGCCGTTGTACATACCAGTGGTGGGATCAGGTGCCTAGGAGTAAGCACCCCCTGTCGACCGGTCACACTCGCTGTGAGCCTTATACCTCGATCTGATATACGGAATAACCTGTTGTCAAAATCAGTGTGTAAAGAACGGCCTCAATTGGTATGAAACATGTCAGACATATTACCCAATGACAGGTTTTATTAATGAATTACATTTTTTATATGGACCACGGAATTTGCCAAAAGCTTATTTTAAACGAGGCTGTTGGAACCCCAGTAACATAAACTTATTTGTCTGTAGCCTGCCTTGATTTAACGATTTAAAAACTGACCATACGCAGAACAGCTTTCTTGCATATCGAATCAGGTGAGAAACATAAACACCATATGCAGGTACATGTAATCATTGAATAGTATTACGAAGTTGTCGATTGAGAAGCTGAAATCATCCCGTTTTTCATAACGTTGTATTGTTAGTTTGCCGTTAACATCTATGATCAATAAGATATCTAAGTATGAAGCAGATGTTGAAAATTTTGTGGTGTCTTTTATTCTGAGTTCACTGATATATCAGTGACATATGAATGAAAATTATAATTGTTAATAAATAAAACACTTTCGCTATATTCAAATGTAGAGTTGAAGGCCAAAGTAAAGAGAATTTGTCTTTTCATGTAGAAACCTTTGAATAAATTCTGCCTCGTTAGAATATAAAAACAAGTCAGCTAATATAGGAGCGTAATTCATGTCCATGGAAATCCCAAGAGAGTGTTGGAAGATCTGATCACCAAAGATTACAAAAATATTGTGATTGGGGAACTCTGGGATCTTTTAAATATCAAATTCAGATTATATTGTGCATAGAATCAGAATGGATTTCAAATGCCTCATCACAGGATATGAATATTTCTTTTTTTAATTTCCATTGAGGAAGCAACTTATCATGATGTCAAAAAGTCTTGTCTAGTCTTTAATTTTTCGCGAGGAATGGTCGTGTAAAGCGTTGAAAAATCATAAGATTTGATGTTGTTAATTTGAGAACAGTTTTGAGATTTCAAAGTTACTAAAAGGTCTTTAAACTTTTTTTAGAATCCAGATTTGATTTACACCACTTTTGGCATATGTTGTGGAACAATACGGTGAGAGTTTCTCCTTAACAGTCACAGGAGTTAATATTTTCGTGAGAAGCAAATGCAGTTCCGTCCAACAATGGTATAATTGAAAATAGGTTGTTCCTAGCTTTCTAGATGTAGTTTTCTTTTTCATTGTTTCAAAGTAGAATAGGATTTCAGAAGATTCATGTTTTGAATTTTCACTGTGTGACTGATATTCCATGGAACCTAGTAAATAAAATAGATATCAACAATTCCATAATGTGGTATTTACCGTCTTCCAAGGTAAACTGTATCATATAGTTGAAGTATATTACTGTCTTCGGACAATGCACTTCCTGTCCTTTGTGATTGGTAGAAAATGTATGATGTGAAAATTTTAATTTATTTCATTGGTTGAAATTCTGTTCAACGCAAGGGAGATAACTTCTTGATGATCTATTTTACGTACAACTTAACAATTTAACAGGATTTTTCAATCAAAAAAAGAGCGAAACGAAGAAAAAAAAAAAAAGACGAAAAATTGCAACATAATGGAACTGACATTTTAATCTTATTCATAACAACTAGCAAAAACGTTTCTATAATTCAACAAATAACAGAAATGGTCTTTTTTGCACGCAAAAATTGTTTTTGATAAAATTTGCACAATTTTCAGCTGTTTTGTTGTCTTTGTTTCTTGCTGTGTGAAAAATTAAACACGCTGAACATCTGCTTTTCACTGGGGGTTTTTGAGATTGAAAAGAAACAATGCTTTCTATTTTTAGTACAAATATGTCTACTTCAGGGTCATACTAGAAAAATTATTGTACAATAGTTTCTAGTAGGTGTTTCTTTAAAACTTGATTTTATATAAGATTTACAATCCTAGAAAAGTTTAATTATGTGGTCATTTAATAAGAATATAAGTACTTAAAGCATATGTCATACATTTATATCAGTTTACAGTATAAGGTTGGTCCTAAAGACGGCAAGCTTTGTTAAAAAGGGGATGCTTACTCCTCCTAGGCACCTGATCCCACCTCTGGTGTGTCCAGGGGTCCGTGTTTGCCCAACTATCTGTTTTGTATTGCTTGTAGGAGTTATGAGATTGATCACTGTTCGTTATCTTCACCTTGCATATACTTGTAATCTTTACACTTTACATCATCATATATTTAGCATTTTGGCCAAATTGACAGAAGTAAACGGATTATTTTACTAATAAAATATACCAACACTTCCCCCCTATTTAGTGCTGCCCTAAAGCCTGAAACCCTGAACTAGGGGTATGAAAGTTCACAATTTCGGTGGAGGGTCCATGCTTTCATAACCATGTACAAAGTTTTCTTCAGAATCTGCAGGTTTAAGCAAATAATTTCAAAGAATTAGATGCATGCATTTTCACTGTGTGACCCATAAAACCACACCCTAATACCTCAAATCCTGAGTATTTTACAATTCTAGTAGAGGCATCTTTGGTCCCTATGACCATATACACAGCTTGGTCGCTAAACGTAAAGAGTTTTTTTTCGAAAATGTTTGACACCGTTGTAGCTCCAGGGTCACGAATTTCATACTTGAAGGAGTTATGAGATTGATCACTGTTCGTTAGATTTTAAAGATTTTGTCAATTCAATATATCCCAGGGAACCCGAAATAATAAACACTCCAGAGTCTTCCATATCGTTTTCATGTTTCATTATTTTATTGACCATTGATGTCAAAAACAAACTAATAACACACCACAATGACAAATGAGATTATTTCAGCTTCTCCATCATCGACTTCCCATATTTTCCTAGCAGCGTTTCAGTATCGCCTACATGTGGTATTTATGTTCCAGTTGATTCGCTATGTGAAAGCATGTTCTGCATATGACAATTTTTAAATCGACGCAGTCTACTGAAAAATGAGCTGATCTCACAAGGGTTTCAGCAGACTCGTTTTAAAGTCAAATTTACGCAAATGCTATTATCGTTATAAACAAACACTAGGCTGAATGCTGTCTGACTTGTTTGATACAAATTGTTAGGCCGTTCGTTGCAAACTGATTTTGACTACGAATTACTCCGTTTACGATATCAAGATGCAGGATCCAGTGAACAGGGAACACTTACTTCTTCTGGGCACTTGATCAAACTTTTGTAATATCCATTGATCTGTGTCTGTGAAAGGTGAAGATAACGAACAGTAATCAATCCCATAACTCCTATAAGCAATACAAAATAGATAGTTGGGCAAACACGACGACCCCTGGACACACCAGAGGTGGGATCAGGTGTCTAGGAGGAGCAAGCATCCCCTGTCGACCGGTCACACCCGCCGTGAGGCTTATATCCCGATCAGGTAAATAGAGTTATCCGTAGTCAAAATCAGTGTGCCAAGAACGGCCTAACAATCGGTATGAAACACGTCAGACAACATTTGACCCAATGCTAGGTTGTATTGTCGAACTAGATCGTTATAACAACCATATAATTTGCGAAATGCTGACTTCAATCGAGACTGTTGAAACCCCTGTACATGTACCATCAACTTGTTTGTCAGTAGCTTGCCTCGATTAAAAACTGACCATATGCAGAACAAGCTGTCCTTCTCTCAATTATGTACTCTTTGTAGGATTTATATGAAAACGCTGTTTTTGGCTACAATAGCTCTAAAATTTCATTGTTATTTCGGATTTCAAACATTTCGGTTGAGCATCACTGAAGAGACATTATATGTAGAAATGCGCATCTGGTGCATCAAAATTGGTACCGTATAAGTTTTACATATGTTTGTTATCCTCAATTCTTCACCAATGTTTAGATCCTGCAACTCCGTCCACAGGAGTGCATCCGCCACGAAATTCACATATTTTCTTCCCTTTATTCCAATTATATCCTTACCAAATTTGACAAAAAATGGTCATGAACCTTTAGACAATAAGTTGTCAATTGTGTACAATAATCAACGAACGACGGACTACCACCAATCGTAACAGTTCACTTGAGTTACCCAGTCGACAGGCAAAAGTTGATTAGTCTTTAAAATTTGCTGATTGAAAACAAAGTCAGACTGGTTTTAGTGTACTATATGTTTGTAAAATTATGAATATTTCACGAATTACACAGAAGATGACACATGCATTTACACAGCATGTCTCACTAACGTCCAGACCCGGTTTAGTAGTATTAATCACTGGAAGAAATACTCACGAGTTCCGGATTCCGTTGGAAGTACCTACATTCACATCATTTGCTAATGCAATGTTAATTATGCTAGACCTATAGTAGATACCGGCTTATTGGAGTGTCTGTAAATAAATAGTTACATGTACATGTATGTATAATTAAAGTTGCAATACTTTCGGTAAGCGGAATCATGTTTATTGTCCCTCTCGAGAATTTATCCCTCACATGGATCAGTAAGCTGAAATTTACTTCGATAAACGTATACTTTTTTACGTCGTCTCGAATTATCATATCCCCAAAAGCCTTCATTTGTACATCTTTACGTTGCTTTACCTTTAGAATGAAACGGATATTCCCAGAATGTATCTTGTTCCTATACCCTGTATCCTTTATTTTACCTATGCATCAATCTTCATTGTATGGCAGCAAAAATAACACATTTTTTATAAACAGATATGTCGGTGAATAAATGTCATCACTCGTATTAATTGGCATGAAACGGGTAAATCGTGCGTGTTTCTTCTTTGAAGAAATTATTTTCTGAACAGGCAACAACAATTTTAATTAGCGTATGAATTAATATCTCTTTAAGTAGGATTCATCACTGTTTCAGAATGTTCATGCAACAATGTACAATAAAAACACGCAGCCTTATCAGACTTAAAACAATAAATACATTGATATCCCTCAGTGATATGCCCTCCAATATTTTTATTCATTTCCACAGCTGTCATCCTTATGGGGAAAAAACCCACTTTAATGCTTGTATTACTGTCACTATTTTTTTTCCGTTGACTCCACCTGTAAATAAATACACATACATGTATTACAACGTGAAAATAGGACCAACGTAATGGTTCTGATAATACTGTGGGATGTTTTTAAGATGCAGGTTATTTGAACCTTTACATGCTTCGCAAATTCTACTGCTTACCTGATTAAGATATACATGTAGATCTCATGGCTGGTATGACCAATCAACAGTGATGCTCACTAGTATTGCTCCTAGATACCTGCTGAACACCAGGTGTGTTCAAGAGTCTGTTTGCCCTACTCTTAATTTTGTATTATTGGACGTGTATGATCTCTGTTTGTTATCTTCACTTTTTCATACAACCATGTACCTCGTTATGTATTTTTTCGATTGATAAACCGAACTCTGTATGATTTCCATTAATTACAACATTTCTTGTTATGTAATACTTTGTTATTTTAGATTTTTATATAGAAGAGTTTACTTGTATTTGAAAACAATCCGATGAGTTACCTGTCGGTATATTCGTCTAAAAGAAACAAAATCTAAATGTAGATTTCCTTAATCAACACAGGTATCGGAAAATCCCTGAAACACAAATGTTTATACTTTCCTGTTCTTTAAGGATTAACAAATTTCATTTAATCCCATTGGTTATTACCATCATATTAAAACTTAGATTTGAAAGACATCATTCCCTGCTGTGTTTGAATTTCGCTGGATTTAGAAGGAATTTCAAAACGTCTTCATTGCACTTTTCCAGATATTTTCTATATTCGCATATCTTAATTCTGATTCATCATTTTCTGTTTCATGAATAATTTCACTATATTTCACGAACTGGACATCTTGGGTTCTTTTAGAAGAACAGACTGCTGATAATCTGTATCCGCTATTTCCTGCTATTAACTGTTCATCCATTCCAACGTCGCACAGTTGTGTCACAGCTGTTCACCGCAGAGTGGTTTGTGAAATGAACTATACAACTCGCTGACATTTTCTGTAAAACATGAACGGCAACGGGAGAGTCTGCGTACCAGGAGAATGCTGAGCTGTGTGTCAGTGGTGTTTAGTAAAATGCATAATATTTTCAACCTTCCGACCTAAACATATTTATAAAAAACGAATATAAGGAGGAAGAAAACAAACCTAAGATTTAAATGCATGAAAATATACTATTTGAGTATTAGACCGGCCTCAAACTTGATGTTTTACATGTCAATACTGGAGATCGTTCAACTACCATCTTCTTCTGCTGTGTCATTTTCAGTTTATGGTGTATAAATGTAAGTTGAAGGTTAGTTTTGGACACATTTGCTACATAACCGGAAGGTCGTGAGTTCGAGTCTCACTCGTGCCATATCCGCATCAAACCTAAGATGTAAAAGTAGGTAATGATTGCTCCTCCACCAAACGCTCGGCATTTAGAAGTGAGAATCACATGCCTTTCGGATATGACCTTAAAAACGGAGGCAGACGTTGGCACGTTAAAGAACCCTCAGTGTTGAGGTCCTAAGCGCTATGATAAATTTGTGGTACTTCACCTACAACTCGCGACGTCTCAATATGAGTGAAAGATTCTCGACGAACAAGCAACCAACCAACCAACCATCCTCTTTATATTCCAAGTATTTGGTTCCATCTGCCTCAGAACATATTTGGTGCCATCTCGTAGATTTGTATGTTTCTAGCCAACCGGAGAGCGAAATGTAGGCCCAACTAAAAAGGCAATGTATCCAAGAGTTGTTAAGGGGTGTCTCTTCCCATAATTCCCTTACATCACGTGATACATGTATGTTCTCTTGTTCTTACAGTATTCCGCCTTCTTTTTGTCTAGCCTAAGACCGCGACCGTACATCTCTTTCATTATAGAATCTAGTACACTTCGTAATCCCTGATACTTTTTGTCATCTAAATAGCAGACAAAACGCCCATCCTTTCTCATAAAATGCTGAATTGAACAAAGGATTTCACACACAGTATTTGACTTATAATCCTCACCTGATATATTCCTTACTTCAGCTACAAAATAACTCAGACACATATCGATTTCCGCATGTTCATAATGTTTTCATACGGCCCTGCTTTTGGTTGTTTCTTTTCTCTGTCTTGCTAACCCTGTACGAAGAGATTTAATGCCCACACACTAACACTTACCTTCCGTTTTCTTTGACAAACCATTTTATATCATCGCTTCTAAATCTTGTTGACTTATCGATTTAAAGAATATCGACACACCTTTCACATCTTGACGGGCGTTGATTACTTCCTCATCCGGTAAATAAAAAAGTGAGTTTTTAGGATTTGGCCTCCTAGCATTCTCGCCTTTCATATCGGGAATATCACTTACGACAGTGTCAATATTCGTATTATTTTCATTAACACCCTTTAATTTCAATTTTGTAATGTAAATGCTTTCGCCATCGGAGAAAGACACGTTGATATAGCGCAGAACTATATAAAAGAGACCCTTGATGATTTACATGACACTGTCCAATAAATGAAAAGAAACAGATTGCTTATTAGAAATAGTTTTATTCATAATCATTGTCAATTGGTTCACCTGATTTAATGTAGATCATCACACCATAATTGTATTTAATGTAAAATTTGTATGGTACCAATTTTGATGCACCAGATGCGCATTTCGACAAATAATGTCTCTTCAGTGATGTTCAACCGAAAAATTCCAATGAAGTTTTAAAGCTATTATAGGGAAAAACAGTGTGCCAAAAAAGTGGAGTGAAATTCGTCTAAGGATAAGAGCTATGCGTGAGGGAGATAATCCTTGATTTTGAAATGAATTTCTAAATTTTATAACAGCAATTATATATATATCCGTATTTTCAAGCTAGTAACGAAGTACTTGGCTACTGGGCTGTAGCCTCATTAAATTTTGTCATATGAAGTATAATTTCACAATCGAACGAACACGTGAATGTAACGAACAGTGATCAATCTCAACTTTTATAAGGAATACAAAATTAAGAGTTGGGCAAACATGGACCCGTGGCTTTAGAAGAAGTGGGAGAAAGCAATACAGACTCTCACTTATCTTATGATTTGTTTCTGTTTTTCTCCGAAATGATAAATAGAATTCCGCAAAAATTCCTCTGAAAAGATTTTCCGTCTAAATTTAACATAGAATATTCTCAGATGTTATGGATAAGTAAAATGTTAACATAGCGAAAAGTGATAAATCCCAAAAAGAATACATTACTAATAGTAGCGTATACACGGATCCCTCAATACTCCAATGGTGGGGTTAGGAGTAAACATCCCCTGTTAACTGGATACACCCACCGATCCTTCTCTCTTGATAAGTGAAATGGAGTAAGCCGTAGTTACAATCGATATATAAAGAATGGCCTAGAAATGGGCATGAATCACGTCAGGCAGCATAAGACCTAGCATTTGTAAAATGCTGACTTTAAACGATACTGTTGAATTGCTTATAACATTATCTTATTTGTTTGTAACTTGCTTCAATGCGTAATGGTCATACCCAGAACACGCTCTCGTGTTTTGAATCAGCTGAGAGACATAAACACCACATGCAGATGGTAATATGTATTTTGCAACATAAATATGACGAGTGTGGGATGGAAAAGCTGAAGTCATCCTGTTTGTCATAAAGGTGAGTTGTCAGTTTGCCATTAACATCTATGTTCAATAAAATATCAAATTATGAAGAGGATAAAAATTCACTACATAAAAATCTCATTTTCACTTTTTACAAACATAATTCTATGCATTTAAAACGTCATGGCAATAAGATGTATTGGAAAGAATCACAGATATGGATACTATATTGTAAATACTTCATCAAATTCGAAAAAGAACAGAATTTGTTTTTGAGGAAAATGATAAATAAAACCAAAAAAATTCACTCCAGTGATTTTCAATTCGCTTTGGTTTGAGAGCTTTCTCCCTGTGACAATACAATGTACCAAACAGCTATGACATCCCAGCCTAATATACGATTGTGGCATAACTACATGTACCAGTAGTCAAGCGACAACAGACAATATATTTGAATTACGCAACCAGCTTCCAGCCAATCCTAAGATATATCCTGAAGTAATAAAATATTAAATAGGTAACATGAGGAATATGTTTTGATTCCAGCTGACAAAGCTTGTAACAACATTGTCATTGTATTGCAAAAAGGGTGAAAATAAAGAACAGTGATCAATCTAATAGCTCCTTTAAGAATTACAAAATAGAGAGTTGGGAAAACACGGACCTTTGGATATACCGGAGGTGTGAGCAGGTGTATAGGAGGAGCAACCATCTACTGTCGACCGATCACACCCGCCACGAGACCCATACCCTGACCAGACAAACGGAGTAATCCACAGTGAAAATCAGTTTACCTAGAACGGCCTAACAATTCGTATGAAACACGCCAGACAGCATTTAAACTAATGACAGTCATTGGTAAACGAGATTGATATAATGACCATAGAATTTGACGTCTCTCCTTCAGAACTCTTAATAGTTTCATGAGTAGTTTAGTTTACTTGATCTAACAATGTTTGTGACGATTTTTGTGAAGTTTAGGAATCTATTATAGGTACGGTAATTCATATTCATCTGTCCCATTGACTAGGATATTAAATGCGTTTTAAAAACTAAAGCATTACTTTTTAGAATGAAAGGTGAAGATAACGAACAGTGATCTATCTCAAAATTCCTATAAGCAATACAAAATAAAGAGTTGGGCAAACATGGAACCCTGGATATACCAGAGGTGGGATCAGGTGCCTAGGAGGAGCAAGCATCCCCTGTCGACCGGTCACACCCGCAGTGAGTCATATATCTTGATCAGGAAAGCGGACTTATCCTTAGTCAAAATCAGTGTGCCAAGATTGGCCTAACAGTCGGTATGAAACACATCAGACAGAATCTGACCCAATGATAGGTTGTATTGACAAACTAGATTGTTATAACGACCGTAGAATTTGCGAAATGCTGACTTTAAACGAGACTGGGAACCCCTGTACCATCAACTTGTTTGTCAGTAGCCTGCTTCGATTTAAAAACTGACCATAAGCAGAACAAGCTCTTGTATATCGAATCAGTTGAGAGATATAAACACCATATGCAGGTGATAATGGAATATCGCCACATAAAGATGGGAAGTAGACGATGGAGAAGCTGAAATTATCCCGTTTGTCATAACGTTGAGTTGTTAGTTTGCCGTTAGTATCTACTTTCAATCAAATATCTAGGTATGAAGCAGAAGTGGACGATTCTGTGGTGACTTTTATTTCGAGTTCACTGTGATATATCGAATCGACATATGAATGAAAATTATTATTGTTAATGAATAATACGTCGTCGATATACCTAAATGTCGATATGAAGGCCACAACAAGAGATGTTTTCTTCTCACCTAGAAGTTTTTGAATAAATTCCGCTTCATAGAAATATAAAAAAGGTCAACTACCTAAGATACATAATTCGTGCCAATGGGGATTCCAACAGACTGTTGGAAGACCTTATCACCAAAGACCACGAAGATATTGTCAATGAGGAACTCCAGAATTTTTTGGATGACTGATCACTAGATAGGAATATTTGCGTTTTCCATTTTTGTTGAAGAAGCAATTGTCTATGATGTCAAAAAGTCTCGTCTTTAATTTATTGTGAGGAATGTTTGTGTAAAGTGTTGAAATACCATACGATTTGATGTTGTTGATTTGAGAAAAGGTTTGCGATTTCAAGTTTACTTTCATCTTTTGAAAGGACAGCTAGAGTATAAGTAGGATTACCAAATTTGGACTCAATACCAAGTTTGAAACACAGTTTAAAGTTTTGAAATGAGAAGAAGAAAAAATTGCTGTGGCCTTCAACTTCACATTTAGATGTATCGATGACGTTTTATCTATTAACAATAATCGTTTTCATTCAGATGTCAAAATCGAGACAGGCTACTGACTAACAAATTGATGTTACAGGGGTTTCAACAGCCTTGTTTAAAGTCAGCATTTCGTACATTCTACCCTCGTTCTAACAATCTAGTTTGCTTATACAACCTGTCATTGGTTTAAATGTTGTTTGACGTGTTTCATACCTACTGTTAGGTCGTTCTTTATGTACTGATTTTTACCTCGGATTACTCTGTTTATCTGGTCAAGATATAAGGTTCACGGTGGGTGTACACGGTCGACACGGTATGCTTACTCCTTCTGGGCACCTGCTCCCACCTCTAGTATATCCTTGAGTCCGTGTTTGCCCAATTCTTAATTTTGTATTTTTTATAGGAGTTATGAGATTGATCACTACGTTATCTTCAGATTTTCATTCGTTTAAAAACAGCATTTTTCTTTCCTTCCTAATATAGCTTCTGAGACTATTTCTGTATCAATTTTCATGAAAAGGTGGATATAAGGAGCAGTGATCAATCTCATAAATCCTATAAGGAATACAGAGTTAAGAGTTGGGCAAAAAAGGACCACTGGACATACCAGAGGCGGGATCAGTTGCCTAGGAGGAGTAAGCATCCCCTTTTGACAGGTCACATTCACAGTGAGCTATATACCTTGATGAAGTAAACGGTCTAAGTCTTGGTATGAAACACATTAGACAGCATTTGTCCCAATCACAGGTTGAAATAAAAGCCATTAAAACTGTGTCACATCGGAATGAATCGTTATACACGAAAAGTGGATGGTGATTATGCACAATAAAATTTGGAATTGAAAACTTTGGATTTTATTTAATCTAGTGAAAAATAGTTTAATAGAATGCAAAGGGGGGGGGGCATAGAAATTAAGTCTCACGATTTACAGATCGGTCGTCACAAGTTAACCAACTGAAGTCACCAGTTAGAAATGACACTTAAAGGGACAATATGTTACTGGTATCAATGCATATGATTTCGAGCCACAAATGGTAAAATGAATATCAGTAACATTTTCTGTCCGTTTAAGCTTCATATGCTAACCGGCTACCATCTTCGCAAACCAAGTGTCCGATTCGCTTACTCTCAACTCCCCCTTGGCGGATTTAGTCGCATTTCTAAGCCTTCAAAATATCGCGCTTTGACTTTCCAATCAAATCGCGCCATCCATACAGTTTCGTTTGAGTAATGGCGGCCCCCTTGTCTACCGCGTGTTGTCGCCTTTGCCATGACATTTTATGTAAAGAACAAAGACGAACGATTTTCGGAGAAAGTTTGGGGGTTTACGACCAATTTCTAGAGAAACGACATCTCCATATCGGTGAAATATTCTCGAGAGGGACGTTAAAAATAGTCAATCAATTAATCAATCTAGAGAAAATCGACCCTGTACCTCACCCAAATAACGATAAAGGACGGTATGTGCTGGAATAAACTAAATAAACTCAACAAAATTGAGTACGATGTCAAAACAAAAGTAGAAAGGTTAAATTCTAAAGGCATGCTTTGATACGTGATTTATGTCTTAAATGCAAAGGTGACATAGGCGTACAGCAAGTATGCACACATAAATATAAAAACAACAAGAATTTGTTGTTTTCATCTATCAACGCTATTTTGTAAACATACACATGTAACAGGAATTATAATGCGTTATCCGATTGGTTAAATTTGTTTTCGTCAAGAACAATAACTCGCTCGATCTGTTAGATGGCAGTTCAGTCGCAACTAATTCCGCCAAGTGGGAGATGAGAGTAAGCGGATCGGACACTTGGCTTGCGAAGATGTCCGGCTACTTCAGTTGTTAGTGGTAATATATACATTGTACAAAAGTCATTCTATTTGTTCTGATATTATTTTCTAATTCATTTGACGACTACTAGTATTCCTAACTTTATCCAAGGAGATAACATCATTATTATAAACCGTCAAACACCCCTGTTAATATGGTTTAGATAAAGACTTGTTGTTAACATAATTATACCCCCGAGATCGAAGATCGGGGGGCATATTGCTTTTGTCCTGTCTGTCACCCTCTCTGAAACTTTAACCTTTCTATTAACTTTTGAACAGTAAGTGCTAGAGCTTGATATTTCACATGAGTATTCCTTGTGATAAAACCTTTCCGTGGGTACCAACATTTTTTACCCTGTGACCTTGACCTTGGGTTTGACCTACTTTTTGAAAACTTTAACTTTGCTAATAACTTTTGAGCAATAAGTGCTAGAGCTTTGATATTTCACTTGAGTATTTCTTGTGACAAGACCTTTCCATGGGTACTAAAGCTTTTGACATTGACATTCCACCTACTTTTAAAAAATTGACATTGGTCCTAACTTCTAAATAGTAAATATTAGAGCTTTCATATTGCACATGAGTATTTCTTGTGACAAGATCTTTCTACTGGTACCAAGATATTTGTCCTTAAGACATTATTTGTCGAAATGCGCATCTGGTGCGTCAAAATTGATACCGTATAAGTTTTACATTGTGACCTTGGCCATCTTTGGAATTGACCATTATTTGTTTCACAAACACTTCTTGTTTTTGAATTGTTATTAACTATATAGTACTTGACTGAAAGGTGAAGATAACGAACAGTGATCAATCTAATAACTCCTAAAATCAATACAAAATAGATAGTTGGGCAAGACGGACCCCTGGACACACCGGAGGTGGGATCAGGTGCCTAGGAGGAGTAAGAATCCCCTGTCGACCGGTCACATCCGCCGTGAGCCCTATATCCTGTACCATCAACGTATTTGTCTGTAGCTTGTCTCGATTTAAAAACTGACTATACGCAGAACAAGCTCTTGCGCATCGAATCAGTTGAGAGATATAAACACCATATGCAGGTAATAATGGAATATTGCTACATAAATATGGGAACCCGACGACGGAGAAGCCGAAATAATCCCGTTTGTCATAAAGTTGAGTTACCAGTTTGCCGTTAATGTCTACTTTCAATGAAATATCTAAGTATGAAGCAGAAGTGGTCGACTCTGTGGTGTCTTTTATTTCGAGCTCACGGGGATATATCGAATCGACATATGAATGAAAGTTATTATTGTTAATAGACAAAACGTCGTCGATATATCTAAATGTCGAATTGAAGGCCACAACAAGAGATGTTTTCTTCTCTATGTTGTATTTGAGTCTATAATCGTTACGGGTCCTTTCATCCTTTTTGGATAATTAGTGGAACCGGTCAAAATGGCTGGGGTGTAGAAGTGTAGATTGTTGTACAATTTTCTGTCACGTGGAGCTATTACGGACTTCAATGTATAAATTGAGGTAAGACATCGAACTCAGAAATGATATCTGTTGTTGCTCATACTATGTAATTGCTTATTCTAATGTACAAACAGCTAAAATTCAACCAAAAATAATAAGCATTTTACCGAATTCATCTCTGCATATATTGCGAAGTGAAAGGAATTTCGGGATGAACTTTGGTAGTAATGTAGATTGATTATGTATGAATATATCAGAATACAGAGTAGAATTTTATACCTTCTGATTTATTGTTTTACATCGGTGAACTTGGGTACACTATATTTAGAGTGCTATACCTTTAATCTTTCATAGTAAATGCTAACCCAAGCGATATAATTGCGTGTGGTTCAACCATTATGTCCTGTGAATAAAGAGAATCAGTAAATGAATATTAAAAAGTGTGTGTCTTCAAAGAAATATAGATAAATAAAAAGTAACTACAATATTTGAAAAAATATATGATTTCTAGATAATAAAAAAAATAGTCGGTCACTTTATCAAATCCTATATATCCTAAATGGATGGTAGAATTGATCTCGTACAGTATAAGTACATGATTAAACGTGATATCATGTTTATTTTATTCATTTTTGTGACCGATGTGGAACAATACCTTGACTTCCATTTGTGAAGTTTTCGTCCAAGATGTAGAGATTGAGTTTTTGTTTCCTTTTTTAACTGTCATGAATCGCATCGTTTTGACCTTTAACATGTGAATATATCCATACGACTATGGTATTTGTGTTATACAAGGGAAACATTACATGATTTAAAATAACAACAACAGCGTATTTATCTCTCTTTTATATGAACGATATTTCTCATAGTATAAAATTATTCCAAGGGAATCCGGGTTAGAATAGGTTCTCACTACCCCTTTTGTGTCGGAAGAGGCGACTAAATGGGGATGTCTTTTAGATGAGACCGCAAAAGCCGAGGACCCGTGTCACAGCAGGTGTGGCACGATAAAGACCCATCCCTGCTCAAAGGCCGTAAACGCCGAGCATAGGCCTAAATTTTGCAGCCCTTCACCGGCAATGGTGAAGTAACCTGTAACATTTTACTGTAACCTATACCTGTCATAGTATATCAAAACTTATACCTAAGTAGTATAAGTATATTGTAAGAATGCTCAATGATTACGATCCTTGTCACTTATTATCAGAACTTATATATACATGATAAAGTAATCGTGTAAGATTTCCTATAATTTCACAATTAGCAATATTTGATACGGATCATCTACACTAAATGAGGTATGTTGTATATAAGTCATGACTGAAAACAAAATTTTAATTTACATTAGAAAATCAATAACAAGTAGCGTCAATATATTACTCCTCGAGGGCTTAACGTGCTTATTCTGCGATCGCTCTACTGTCGTTAGAGATGGGAATGTTTTCAATGAAACTGCAGAACTACATATTTGTTTTTATCATTGGTGTACTTTCAGGCATTTCTTGTGAAGATTACAATGATGTTCTGAATTTAACCAATACCTTACTTCAAGGATATTACAAATCTATTATTCCAAAGAGAAACCAAAGTGAAACAATCAAGCTAGAAATGGAATTTAGCCTAAAAGCTCTAAATAAGTTTGATGTTGTGGATGGACAAATGACAATGGTAACTGCCATAGCTTTAAAGTGGCAAGACGACCTTTTATCATGGGATCCACAATCTAACAAAAACATACATATATTGAACATCCCATTGTCCAAAATCTGGTCACCAAATTTCTACCTATTGAACTGTGCTGAGGAATTTCTTATATATAAAGGGGATCCTGATACCAAAGAAGTGGTGTTCTCCAGCAGTGGACAAGCTCGGTTGTTTTTCATGGAGGTATTGACCACAACATGTACATCAAACATTGCTTTCTATCCTAACGACCTTCACCTCTGTAAAATATATCTGTCCACCTTATCGTCTGCTTCAAAACTTCGAATGGGACTCGCTGAAGTAGATATTGTGGACTTTGAGACCAACGGAGAATGGATGCTCGGGGAAATTAAATCTGAGGTAGAATTTTTGGAAAGTAAAAACATAGAGCGCGTTGTAATAACGATTGCTCTAGAAAGAAGAATGATGTTTCATATGATAAATGTCGTCTCTCCGGTTGTCTTTCTGGGCCTGGTCAACGTAATTGTTTTCAAACTGCCGGTAGAAAGCGGAGAACGTATATCTTTCGCAATGACTGTTCTTCTGAGTTTCGCTGTCTATATGACATTGATAGCGGATAAAATGCCACAGACCAGCAATACCACCTCCGTTTTCTGTATGTATTTGATGGCTATGCTCACGTACAGCACTCTTATAACGTTTGCTACTACGTATAGCATCAATCGCTATCACTCCAGACATAATACCAAGTCTAAATATGTCAACAAGATCCAGGAGGCTTGGATTTCGCTCAAGAAAACCAACCCGAAGAAAACGACAAAAACCTCTGTTGAAGAATTGAATTTACCCCCACTCGACATGGTTCGGAAAAACAGTACAATGAGCCAAAACGTGGAAATATCTGGTGAGGACAAGGCAGAAAGAATAGAGAAGATTGACAGAACTTTTTTCGGATTCTTTGCGGTTTATTTTGTCGTTGCAACCTCTGTGCTATTTGTACTGGTTTTATCCCGATAAATTGGAATTAGATTGTAAGTAGATGATAATAATATCGGCGATGTGCATTAGAAAACATTACAATCGGTAGATGCAAATGTACAAATGGCTTTATGCATTCATTATTACTTAAACAAACCTTTAAGGTACTGCATTTGTAATTCTGAAGAACAAATCAATAAATCAATCAGATGTAAACAAAACAATAAATTCGGCTTTGTTATGGTTGTTAATTACTGTTTAAGAACACAACAGGATTTCAAGCAAGCTTCAATCATTTTGTATTATCAGATTAAAGTGCAGTCTCTTTTCGAACTCTACAGGGGAACTTTTTCTAATTGGATTTTCATTACAGATCGCATTCATAATGTCCTGTATCATTAGCACTAACCATTTGCATGAAGATCGTTCTAGATAAAGTGTATAAGTAATCATACGTGTCCTCGATCATTTTTCATACATCAAGTAATATTTCATCCAATTTTGTATTCATATATGTACTAGTGCAATATGCGGCAAACCAATTTCCCGGTAGCATTGAATCCTGTAAATACACTCTTAAGCAAAAATTACATTTCAGGTAAGGTGATGGTGCATATGATGATAACGTATCAGACAATTTGGAAAATATTGCAAGTGAGTTAGAAAATACGTGTTCATTTTTTTTATTGCAGGATGTAAAAATATCTTCGGATCTGTAAAGTAGCTTGTTCTGCGTATGATGAGTTTTTAAATCGAGGCAAGCTACTGACAAACAAGTTGATGGGTTTCAACAGTCTCGATTAAAGTAAGCATTTCGCAAATGTTATGGTCGTTATAACGATCTAGTTTGCCAATACAACCTATGATTGGGTTAATTGCTGTCTGACGTGTTTCATACCGATTTTTATAACGTTCTTGGCACACTGATTTTTACTACGGATAACTCCGTTTACCTGGTCAGGAGATAGGGCTCATGGCGAGTATGACCGGCCGACAGTGGATGCTTACTCTTCCTAGGCACAGGTTCCCATCTCTGGTGTGTCCAGGGGTCCATGTTTGCCCAACTATCTATTTTGTATTGTTTGTAGGAGTTATGAAACTGATCACTGTTTGTTATCTTCACCTTTCATGTAAAACAATATAAACAAACTAAAACAAAGAACACCAAATACATAGAAAAAGGCATGAAATAATACTAAAACTGAGGTGGTTTTTTTCTTTCGTAAAATAACTGTATTCATAAATACCCAATTACAGATTAGATTCATGTTAAAAATGTATGTTTAAAAGTTTGTGTTAAGCTAATGAACCCTCCACACGAAGATCCAACGGGAGGCAGTTCCATAGAGTTGATGAAGAATCATCAAACCGTTTTTCGCTATACAGATTAGTACGAGCGCGTGGCTTTAGAAGATATAACGAATCCGCAGATCAAAGTGTTCGGTGTACATGATAGACCTGAACTAGTTCCTGGATATATGCTGGAGATAATCCATGTAGAACCTTGAAAGTATACAATGGGATTTTATATTTCGTTCGAGATGTCACAGGTAACCATTGGAGCGATATGAGAATTGGTGTAATATGCTCATGTTTTCAGGAACGTGTCACTAGGCTGGTAGCAGTGGTTTGAACATTCTGTAACTTCTGCAAGGGTGCTGAATTAACACCATAAAGAAGTGCATTTCCATAACCAAGACGGGATGGAATCAGTGATCTAACAAGTGTCCTGCACGCATCCTCCGTTATAAGAGATTTATTTCTACCAATATTACGAAGTTGGAAATAACATGATTTAGTCAATGCACTTATTTGACACTCCATGCTAGGTGTGCTGTCGAAAAACATCCCACGTTTTTTGACACATGAAGCACTAGTGATAACAGATCCTCCGAAAGCCAGTTGATATCCTGAAAATTCACTAGCTTTAGGTTTTTGGGGTAAAGTTAACAAGTTCTGTCTTTTCCTGCTTTAGCTTGAGTATGTTGTTTTGCACCCAATTGTCAATATCAGAAAGACACCGTTGAAGTCTATCTACAATGCTGTCCCAGCTGTCGCTTGGATTTATAATCAAGTAAACCTGAGTGTCATCCGCGTAGCAATAATAACAGATGTTATGCCTCTGGCAAATTTCTCCGATTGGTTTGGAGAACATGCAGTATAGACGAGGTCATAATACAGAACCGTGTGGAACACCAAAGTGGAGTAGGAACTCTTTGGATACAATAGATCCAACATGTTGACTTCGACCAGAGAGATAAATCTTGATCCAAGATAGAGCCGATCCCGTGATACGAAAAGCATAGTCCATACGTTTGTTTAAAATATTATGGTCTATGACGTCGAGTGCAGCTGAAAGATCAAGCATCACGAGTGCAACACATGAATTCCGTCCAATGCAGAATATGATGAATCGGTAATAAAGCTGTTCCTGTGGAGTGACAATTGTGATAGGCAGATTGCACCAGGTCATGAAGCTCGTGAGCGTTCAGATGTTTTTCAAGTCGAGCTGCCACTACTTTTTCCAATATTTTAGTAAGTGTGATACAAGTTCGTAATTATTTAATTCGTCCTTGTTAAGCGCTTAATTAATGGTCGTACTATAGTGGTTTTTATGCCCCCGAGATCGAAGATATTGTTTTTGTCCTGTCTGTCATTCTGTAATTCTGTCTGAAACTTTAACCTTGCTAATAACTTTTGAACAATAAGTGATAGAGCTTTGATATTTCACATGATTATTCCTTGTGACAAGACCTTTCCGTGGGTACCAACAATTACGACTCCGTGACCTTGGAGTTTGACCTACTTTTTGAAAACTTTAACCTTACTAATAACTTTTGAACAATAAGTGATAGAGCTTTGATATTTCACATGCGTATTCCTTATGACAAGACCTTTCCGTTGGTATTGAACCTTTTGACCTTGACATTTGACCTACTTTTTTTTTTAAATTGGTCATAACTTCTAAATGGTAAATATTAGAGCTTTCATAATGTACATGAGCATTTCTTTTGACAAGATACTTCTACTGGTACCAAGATATTTGCCCTTGTAACCTTGGCCATCTTCGGAATTGGCCATTATCGGGGGCATTTGTGTTTCACGTTTTTAAAATCCGATGGTACGTTCGAATGCACTCCAAACATTGTTTTTAAAACTTCCGTGGATATTGGGACTAATTCGTAGTACTTTGCTGTCGCACCACTGATAATATCACGCACCTCAGAATGCGACACTGGCTCAAACACCAGCGCGAATCACAGAATTTGCCTCAAATCCAAATCCGTTCATATTGACCATGAACAGCTCAAAAGTGTTGTTCAATTCTTAAAGGAACTTTGATTACTGTAAGTTACAATTTTCCATTAATTATTTTCCTTAGTATAATTGTAAATAAATTGTTAAGGCTTTTATTTGTGTCATGATTGATTTTATTGTCATTTCGGGTAATTCAGACCAATAGCAATATTGAACATTGAATGAATGACAAATTTACTCAGTATACAAATTCTGAATTACAATAATAGAAGCCTGAACCAGCTGACCTCCCATTTTGAGATTGCGTCTTATTCGGGTTGTTCTATTCAGTATCAAAATGTCCGGAATTTTGAGGACATAAAATGTTTAGGTGATGTACATAATCGTATACTAATGGAATGAATATTTCAATCGAATAAATACATTGCAATACACTTTGTAAATCAACATGCAATTGTACAATATGGATTTATAAATGTAAATATAGCAAATCGTTCAATCGAACGACTGCAAATAAAAATAATCGGGAAACAAATATAAACTAATAATAACATTTCTTAACAAAGGAAGTCTAATCTATGTATAAAAATACCGAGGGTAATAAAAGACATATATATATATATATATATATATATATATATATATATATATATAATGGTATCACGAAAACTTTTCTTGTTCGACAAAAACAGAATTTTACTTCTTTTTTCATTATATTAATTTTGATTTAAAAATCATACATTTATATGTTTTTACTCAAATTACTCCTTTGATAACTTCATAAAGCCAGTTACGTTTTAAACAGAATATGAAATAATCCAATTAAAATCGATGTTATTTCAATAAAACATGCAAAGTGGTGCGTGATTATGGCATGGTCTATCACCGAAAGTCAACACAAGGGAAAATTCAAACGAGTAGGTAACACCTTTATTAATAATGAGTTGCCACATAACTTTTATCAACATTTGAAGGATTGTCTCAGGAATACTAGTAATTCTATACTAAAATGGTAGTTCTACGTGCGATAGAAGAAGAAAACATAGCCATTGACACAATTCTTTGTTTTCAGTCAAAAACGTTCCTGCCACCAAAAAGCAAATGTTGATATAAGTTTTATAACAATTCGTTGTTGATAAAGGTGTTACTTATTCGTTTGAATTTTCCCTTGTGTTGACATTCGTCGTAATGAATGCGGGTACTAAGTCATGACAAAGTCACGTGATTCGCCACCGTGATATGGATTATGTGTGATAATATCTACAAGCTTTAATAAATCAGATACGGAGGCTTAAACTGATGTTCCCATCAATCTATTTTTATAGATACACAAAAGCAATCATACTAGAGTTTATCCTAGATTTCACAAAGACAGCGCGACAACGTCAAATTAATTATGAATAACAGTCACATCAATATGAATGCGTACTTTGAAAAGAAAATTGTCCATAAAAGCCTTTAAATACCAATTATGATAGATGTAATCGTGAACACCCTGTGATCACAACTTGAATCATAATTCTCGTTTAACGCTGATTTATGATAGATAGGTCAATAAACCGAATTTCGTCTACTCTCATCTGTACTTTATGTGACCATTCCATTGTAAAGTTTATTTTATCAGAAAATGTAGATTTCCCTCTCATTGTCTCATGCTATTTTGTTACATTGACACACACACGTACACGCACACAGACACACGCACGCACACACAGACACACACACACACACACACAGAGAGAGAGAGAGAGAGAGAGAGAGAGAGAGAGAGAGAGAGAGAGAGAAGTTTGAGCCCAGAGGACATAACAGCAAGACAGTTTATAAAGATGGAAATTTGAAAAAAAGTTTAGAACATGAACTACAGATTACATGAACTGCAAACTACATGTGGATGTAGCATATTGGGGAAACGAGTATATACGTATATGAATTGCAAAGCAGGTGTATACATCAAGTAAATGGACAGTATCAGTATTATACCAACATATGAATATAATAAACTATAATGATTTTTGCAGTTTTAAAGCATCATCTCTTTTTCTGAAAGTTTTAACTAAATATTCACTCAATTGACAATTACTGGTTTGTCGTCATTAATCATCAACCAAGAAAATTTGTCCGTATTTGTTAGATAGATAAAAAAATAGTTGAGCTTGAATATATCATGAAAAAAAAACAAAAACATTTTTCTCTCTTCGACATAGAATGGACAATCAGTAAGGAAATGAAATATCTATGTAGCTATATTCTAGTATCACCTGCATATGGTGTTTATATCTCTCAACTGATTCGATACGCAAGGGCTTGTTCTGCGTGTGGTCAGTTTTAACAGGGGTTTCAACAGTCTCGATTGAAGTCAGCATTTCGCAAATTATATGGTCGTTATTATAACGATCTAGTTCGTCAATAAACCTATCATTGGGTCAAATGTTATCCGACGTTTCATACCGATTGTTAGGCCGTTCTTGGCACATTGATTTTGACTACGGATAAATCCGTTTACCTGATCAGGATATAGGGCTCACGACGGATGTGACCGGTCAACAGGGGATGCTTACTTTTCCTAGGCACCAGATCCCACATCTGGTGTGTCCAGGGGTTTGTGTTTGCCCAACTATCTATTTTGTATTGCTTATAGGAGTTATGAGGTTGATCACTTGTTCGTTGTCTTCACCTTTCATATAGTGCATCGCCTTTGTATTTCAATACATTACTCGGCCACGGAAGTCTTGCAACATCCTACTTTATTTCTTAGATACACTTTGATTTAGAAGAGATTAATGTTATTAAAACCATCATTAAAGTGCACATTTGACGATGCACTTTGAAGTGGATACTTTCAGCTAGTTGTCTTCATTGAGAGAGAGAGAGAGAGAGAGAGAGAGAGAGAGATTGGAAAATTTTTTCCTGTGACAGTAACCACCCTCTGCTATTCTTTGACCCCAAAAGTCATCCTAGGCGATTTTGGTATCACAAATACATGGTACAAACCTGAATTTCTGACTGTAATGCATACTAAAGATAGAGGTTAAATTTTCATTATCAACAGCCACGCCCTTTGCACCCATCGAGCTTGCACTAACGTAATTGGTACACCAATGATCCACTGTTTATCAAGTCACTCGAAAAATATGTTGTTTTGCTTTAGTGAAAACTCACTTGGTGTATAATGTCTTTATCCAATCTGAAGACTAATTGTGGGGTTTTTTCTGGTGGAATTTTCATACTAAAAACATATGCAACAACAGGATACCTACTTTAAAAAGATACATAACCAGATTATCAGTTATAAGTTAGATGAGGTTTGATTTAATTTCCAGGAAGATGTATGTATCTGTGGTGTATATTTCAATCCATATCAGAACTTTTGATGGACATATTCTAGACTGTAATGAAAGAAAAGTTGAAGATAACGAACAGTGATCAATATCATAAGAATACGAATGAAAGTAGGACAAACACAGACCCCTAGACACACTAGGGCTGTGATCGGGTGCTTAGGAGAAGTAAGAAGTCCCTGTAGATTGGTCATACCCGCAATACGCCCTATATCTTGATCAGGTAACTGTAGTCAAATTAATATGTAAAGAACGGCCTAAAAATTGGTATGAAACATGTCAGACATAATTCGACATAGTAAAGGTTGTATTTCTTAATTAGATAATTATATAATGAAAATAGAATTTGCAAAATGCTCATTTTAAACGAGACTGTTGATACGGGATTGTGATCTTTGGTGATTTACATGTGGATATTCTTTGATGTGGTGATTTGAATGCCAGTACAGGAATTAAGCCAGATTACATTCAGGAAGATGAGTAAATATATCCGATTGTATAATTCATACTCCATCGATCAAAGATTATAGAAGTGTCAAAGTAGATGCAAGAAGAAAAGATTTATCAACCGAGAATATTTAATGACAGGACGCTGGAAGATTAGCAGGGCAATTTTACACCTAATGATGCTTATGGTGTGTAGACTATTCTGTTGAATTAGCGATCATTTTAAACAACTTTTTTTCAAGTATCAAATGTCAGTCAAACATTATTTGAAAATTAAAATGGGAACTGTCCGCAAAATAGTGTATTCAGCTTTCGCATGAAAAGCAATGTGAAGTTTCTTTAATGTCATTTAGATACATTCTCTTTCACCAATTGAAGCTGTCAACTTTAGTTAAGACTAAAATCAGCATATTTCCATTTCCAGAAATATTTAGAATAAACAAGGTTGCATATTTTGATTCTGTAGCGACAAAATTTGTCAAAATATTCAACCGTACAGCAGATATATCCGTAAGAAAGGCCAAACCTGGTAACATAGATAAACACAAAAATATACATGTAAGAAACGGTGTGCTGCATGTTTCAAATTTATGAGAGATAATCTTATCAATCATAGTAACGTTTATACAAAATACTCTTTTGTAAATATCTCTTTTATCAACGGTACTGTGATCACAATAAAACCTGGAAAAAAATGGAACAAAGAATAGCTGCATAGAGTTGAAAATCTCGAAAAAATATCCTAAACAACATAGAAAGTTTAACTTTAATGATTGCAAGGTCATCATTCTGCTCATGATAAGAATAGTATCTTAATATAACAGTTTGGTTTTAGCATTTCCAGGGACTTAATGAAGGAAATCGTTTTTTCAAGAGTCATTTAATTGGATGGACAGTTTAAAATACTGGAAAATAATTGTTGCTTCAATGAGTTGGATGTTTCAGTATCTGAGACTAGAATTACTTAAGCTAAATTGAAAATCAATGAATATCCAGGATTAGGTAACATTAATAAATACTAGCTGCAGAACTGTGGGTCTGGGGAAATAATTTGATCTAAACATCATTTTATTCAAAAATGAATAGGAATGGGTAGCAGGGACAACTTATTTTAGCCCCCTCCCTACATGAAGGTCAGAATGGAAGTGGAACACAAAATAATCATATATATAAACATACAAACATATATATATGCACACATTCATCTACACACATACAAGTCATAAACATGTAGATATAGAGAAGGGAAAATAATAGGGACAGATCAGAGAGCTATAGATCCACCCACCGTAAACCGAAGGTTTTTAAAAGGGATGGGTCTGAAGCTCTCTGATCAGTCGCAATATTTGTTTAGAAAGCAACAGTTCTGCAGCTAACTAAATTATGATAAAATGTAGCCATTTATATTTATTCAAATGTTTGAAGAGGAAAAATTAATGTTTGTTTGAGCCAACGAATATATTAACCCGAAAGTCAGTCAGTGGGTTCCAATTTCACTTTCATATAAAGCAAGTGACACTTATTAATGATCCAAATAATCATCGCCGTCTCACCATCACAAGGGCTTATTTCCGAAACAGCCACTCGCCACAAAATAACATCTGATTATGAAAAATAATTAAGAAGTCTTGTTGGGGGGGGGGGTAAAGTTTTCCTGTACAAACTGTATTGTGAGTACAAAAAAGGTAAGATGCAAGTGTACATACTGCAGATTATATGGATGTATATTTAATTGCTGGGATAAAATTTAGAAATTCATTTCAAAATTAAGGATTATCTCCCTCATGCATAGCTCTATCCTTGGACGAATTTGGCTCCAGTTTTTGGCACTCTAGTTTTATTTTTAGCTCTTACAAGTTTATTGTTATTTCGAATTTCCAAAAATTTCGGCTTCAGCATCACTGAAGAGACATTATTTGTCGAAATGCGCATCTGGTGCATCAAAATTGGTACCGTATAAATTTTACCTTATCCACATATGGCAATTATTAAACAGATAAATTGGGGATGCAAAAACATTTAAGCTGTAGAAATATCAGTAGTATATCTATTATGGGACACTAAATTAACTTTTGTTCAAATATCTGTATCCACATGTACCTTCAAATAAATTGCACCCATCTCTAAATGAATTAAAGATATATTCAATTCAACCAAATTGGTGTTAAATTCATTTGTAGATAGTTACAGTATATTATATGTACGTTAATTTAGCGTTTCATAATCTCTGCTTACTGAACCTCTTAAAATTTTCATGGGGAGGGGAGGGCTGGGGTTCCAAAATGCGATGTAGTTTGAGATTTTACTCCGTCTATATTTTATCTACTCAATGTTTTAGATATTACTTGACTAATTCTAAGAATAATTTTTTTTTTTTAAATTACGAGGGGACTTTTTTGTTGTCAGTCAATAGCGTTATCATATAACGGACACATTACTGCACGCGTATCATTGCGCCATTGTTGTTTGCTATTGTAACATTGCGTATTTCATAATAAGGATACTTTGGTGAACAAAAAGGTCAAAATCCATCGTCTCATAACTATCTTAATGTCTCTTAAATAGTTAGACTGGGGATACATAATTCACTAAAGGTTAGCGTCTTTAGGGGGAAGATTGGTCTTCCCCATGGGCTACAGAGTCAGACTTCCAGGAGGAGTCACTATAACACAATTTGTGATATAGTTATGACAAGGGTGCCTTCTTCGTAACCGAAAAGTCCTAAATTCCATTCCCGATACTAGTGACGTTTAAACTTTAAGACGGTAAACATAACTAGTGGCCGCTCCTTCGATAACCATCATAAATGAGTCATGGATCCGCCGGATATGACCTTAAAAAAAGAGACCCCATATCACGAGAGGTCGGCACGAAAAAGAACCATAACTGTTACGCTTATGAGCGCCTTGCACAGGTACACTCAGTCTGTATAACTGTCTGTCCCTTTGTCTACCGTTGGTAAATCTCTGTATGAATGATAAATTATCGACTATGACGTAAAGAATGAATAAAAACAACCTAGTTCCATAATCACCTTGATAATTCGATAAAACGCCTCTCATTTAATAAATTATGAATAAGAAAGACTATATTTTACGCTTACTTTTACTTCAGCATGCTAAATTACATCGTCATAATTAACAGTTTCTGTGCTGATAACTTCATCTTACATAATATGATGTATAGTATTATATATGATATAACTAACGATCACACGATATATAAACGATATGATAAACAGCAATGACAGAACATGTATATATCTTATGTATATTCAAAAGCAACAAAGAATACTACGCAAATTTATTTTTGTCTGTATTATGCTGAAAATTTCATTCACATCAATATGAGAAAAAAGCTTTTAAGATCTCCACATGTATTCTAGACACTTCACTTAATTTTGTGTATTCAAAGTACTTACATTATATCTTAAAACAAAAAGTGATTGCGAAACATTTAGCCCCCGAGTATGATCATGTACAATTGTGACAAATTCCATCTCGGTAAATCAACTTCACCAGTTACATTCAAACTAGAAGTAAAGTAAGTTCTCTTGTGAATTCCCGTGTAGATCCGGGTTAGAATAGGCCCTCAGTACCCTTTGCTGGTCGCAAGAGGCGATTAAATGGGGTGGATGAGACCGCGAAAACCGAGGTCCCATATCACAGCAGGTGTGGCACGAAAAAGATCCTTCCAATGACGTCTCTATGCAAGGTGAAGATAACGAACAGTGATCAATCTCATCACTCCTACAAGCAATACAAAATAGATAGTTGGGCAAACACGGACCCCTGGACATAACAGAGGTGGGATCAGGTGCCTAGGAGGAGTAAGCATCCCCTATTGACCGGTCACACCCGCCGTGAGTCCCATATCCTGATCAGGTAAACGGAGTTACCCGCAGTCAAAACAGTGTGCCAAGAACGGCTTAATGTGAGTGAAAAATTCTCAAGAGGGACGTTAGACAATATACAATCAATCAATATACCTATCTTGTGTGTACGTCAGATCATTATACTTCTGAAGTCTCGGTTTTCATGGATTATCCAATAAATTTCAAAGATATAGTCGACATGCACTATTTACATAATGTTTCAGCATACAGAAATATTCACAAAATCACATCTGATCAAAACTGTAAAATACTGTGGACAGTCAATCCATGGATTTCAATAATTTGGCGGATATTCAAACGTTATGACCACGTTAAGGCTGCAGACAAACTAAGAGATGGACAGACAGATAATAAACACTATGTCCTTACATTGTATCTTCTTTCTCGGGAGCAAAATGTTTTCGTCAAGAATAGATTTTCAAAAGTTCGAACGAGAAAAAAAGTGAATGTTGTGTAACTTATTTGGAGATCGAAGACTTATCTGGTACGTTACAAGCAAACTGAATCTTACAACTAATCTACGGGAAAAGACATAAATCTACGAAAAGGCATATCACCAGTAAACAAACCTTCCAAAATATATTCAATTTTGAATGTCGTCTTGTAATTAAGAGTATGTGAACTATACACAGTATGTATTACATATAAACAATTATATCACAACTATATAAACAACTTTCCAATGAGCAGAACACTAATAATCAAATTCCTATACAAAGCAAGTCAGTACTTATAATTCAATGAGAAACCCATGGGTCTTACATTTTAACTGTTACAACGTTTCAATGGAGAACTCTTATCAAAAAACGGTCTTAATTATTATTACAAAATTGAAAACAAATGTTTGTAAAAGACTGATGTCCCTGTAAGGCAGCAAAGTAATTAGAAAGGAATGTACATGCGAAATATGAAAGCCCTATCACTAACCAGTCAAAAGATATGGCATAGGTTAAAGTTTGTTAAGGTAGGTCATACTCCAAGGTCAAGATCCTGAGGTAAAAACAAATCTTGGTACAAAATGAAAGATCTTGTCACATGAAATACACACATGAAAAATGAAAGCCATATCACCAGTCAATCAAATGTTATGGGTAAGATTAAAATGTGTGCGGACAAACATATAAATACTATGTACCCCCGAATCTTCGATTACAGGGAATAATAATTTGTCCTTAGCTTTCCGTTTTTTATTCCATGTCTAAGAATGAAATGGGATTTTAAACTATACAGCATTTTCACTTCATGACTACCGCTCTAAAAAAAAAAAACCTCTGTAACTAGTACGTAGGAGTAAACATCCCCTGTTCACCGGTCACACCCGCCGTGAGCCCTCTATCTTGATCAGGTAAACGGAATAACCCGTTTCCAAAATCAGTATTTTAAAAAAGGCTTAATAATTGGTATGGGATATCTCAGACAGCATTTGATCTAATGACAGGTTGTATTTGTAAATTGAATCATTATAACGACTATAAAATTTGCAAAACTTCCCAAGTTTTTAACGATAATGTTAAAACTTCTGTAACATCAACGTTTTAGCAAGTTGCCCGTTTAGATTTAAAAATTGATTATACGAAGAAATAATAGCCCTAACAGCCCTAGGACCACAGCCCTTGACCACAGGGGCCATGAATTACGCAATTCTGGTCAAGACATCTTTGCTTATCTATATACACAGCTTGTCGGTTAAATATAATTTAAAAATAAAGAAAAAGAGTTTTAAAGATTGCATTATTCTCAAAGGTTTTAATTCCCATATTAGTACCAGATCCAAAAACTCAGTAAAAAAAAATTGATGGAAGCTTCTTTCCTTAATATCACTTTATACTTAGTTTGGTTGCTGAGAAAATTAACAGAAAACCTTACCTAGAGACCATGAATTTCACAATTTTGGTGAAGGTTTCTTATATTTTACTGTGTACACAGTTTGATTTCTTGATGCCTAGGAGTCTAGAAAGATTTTCACACAAATGATGCATTTTCATTATTATGAACCATGAAGTCTTACCAAACACCAAAACTCCTGACCCAGGGGCCATGGATTTCACAATTTGGCAGAGACATCCAGGTTTACCATTACTATACACATAATGTACTGTTTGCTAGATGTCCCTGAGTAAAGAAAATTATTAAAGATTGTGTCATATTTCTGGTTTCGATCCTACCTCTCAGGCCTCAGGGGTACAGTAACAATAATATTCGCAATTTAACTTCCATTTGCTTCAGAGTTGTTCATGCAAATTTTATGAAAAATGGTCACGTGCGTTTACAAAAACCATGTCCAAATGTTAATGGACGACGGAACAATCGCAATAGGTCATTTGAGTGACTCGGGTGATCTTTTGTAAAGCCTCACCAGCTTAAAACATTTGCTCATTGAAAACAAAATCACAGTCTGGTTAAATGTGACGTTTGTTGGTATGACTGTCAATAACCCAAAAACAAGGCAAAACATGACATATAATTCGGCAATATAACGTTTGTTCGTATGACTCAATAACTCACAAACAAGGCAAAAATGACAAATAATTAGGTGATGTACCGCTTGTTGGTGTAACTGCCAATTACTCAAAACAAGGCACAAAATAATAAATGATTAGACAATGCTATTTCTGTGATGTTTGGACTCTAATTAGCAGTACTAATCACTTGAAGAAACAAGCATGAATTCTGAATGCCGTTTATAACATTGATTTAATATCGACTGCTAAAGTAATGTTAGTTATGCTAAAGTCAATAACGGTATATTGGGATTTCTGCAAATGAATATATACGTGAAACACTTTCAGAAAGCTGAAATTTAGTTCAATCAACATGTCATTTATAAGGTGGTCTCAAATTGAAAACTAAAGTATCCTAAAATGTCTTTATCTTTATTTTGCTTTACCTTTATTTTACCGATATAACTTTTGCTGTATCTTTTAGTTTTCATTTTATTTATCCATCAATCGTCATTGTATGATTGCAAAAACAACATACATCTTAATAAAGTATGTTTGGTGAATAAATAGCAATAAACAATAACAATCGTCACTTGTCTAATGGCACGAAACGAATAAATCGTGCTTGTTTCTTCTTTGATGAAAACATTTTCTAATATGCAACAACAATCTTAATTAGCATATGAATTCGTTATGTTTAGAATGTTCATACCACACGAATGTACAATAAAAGCACATAGGCTTAGCAAAGTTAAAACAATAAATACATTGATCTTGCTTCGAAGTATGCCCTCCAACGTTTTCATTCACTTCCATAGCTTTCATCCTCATAAAACACCACATTAATTCTTGTATTATCGTCACTAATTTCTTCCATTAACTTCACCTGTAAACAAATACAAATTGCTCTGTGAAACTCAGATCGATATACCGATTCCCATATTTTTTGTGGAACATATCCAAAGTGGGATATTTTTGAAATTCTTTATTTGAATCTCCACGTGATTTGCAATAAACAAACCCAATATTACTGATCCATGGACAAGAAAGAATAGGGTGAAGACAAAAATCGCACTCAAACTTACTAAAGAATAAAAAAAATTGAGACTATGACAAATATGAATTTCTGGAAACTCCTATGGCGGAATTACATTTGTAAGTGCCTAATAAGAAGAGTAAACACCCCTGTTGACCCGTCACAGCTGTCATGAACCCTATATTTTGACCAGGTAAACGGAGTAATCCGTAGCCAAAATCAATATGTAAAGAACAGCCTAACAATTTGTATGAAACATGTCAGACAGCATTTGACCTCATGGCAGGTTGGATTTGTAAATAAGATCATTATAACGACCATAGCATGTACAATTTTGAAAGAGGCCTTTCTGTTCTACATGGCTATAAATTTACTTTTTCTTGCAGGTGTGCAATTGTAGAGAAGATTTTTGAAAATTGGTCATTTGTGGCAGTGTTTGCGCCGCTCATAAGGCTAAGGGAGTGCAGGAGTCCTGGAATTTAAAGTTATAGTCCTCATGTCTCAAAGATGCTTCATACCAAACATGAAAATAATTGGAATTTTATTTATTAAGACGTTTAAAATGTTCAATTATTAATGCACACATTGAATCATTATAACCATTTTATTCCCACCCTTGTCCCATAATCTCTACCCCTTGGATCATGAAATTTACAAATTTGTTAAAGGGCTACCTGCTCCTTTAATGTCCATTCAGTTTCAATTTAGCATCAATTGCAGCAAAGAAGGTGTTATTTACATAAAGATCATATGACAAGTTTGACCCCACCCTGGAGTCAAAACCTCTATCCCTGAAATGAAATTAACAAATTCGGTTTAGGCCACCCTGCTCTACATGACTATGGATTTAATTTTTCTTACATTTGTGTGGTTAGAAAGAAAAGTTTTGAATACTGGTCAAGTTTTGGCAGTTTTTGCCCCACCCTTAAGGCCCCCAGGGGTGCAGTAATCCTGAAATTTACAATTTATGCATCCTTCCCTTGTCTCAAAGATGTTTCATACCAAATGTGGAGAAAAGTGGACGGGTAGTTTTCAAGAAGTTAAGTATGTTCAATGTTATCGTACGACAACCGACGCAGACCAATAGCAATATATCACCTGTGTAAATCAAGTGACCTAGTAAAAGTGACTCAAACATACGCATTCTAATAGGAGAAAAGATGTTTTTATAAATTTCTTACCTCTTAAAACAAGACATACAAGAAGAAGAGGTTTGTGTATTCTCTGTTTTATGTACTTGGAATGTTTCGTTATCATCATCTGTAAAGACATAAAAACAGAGTTTAAACAGCGATGTTGTAATATATTCCCATAGGAAGAAACGTTGCATTAAGTTTCTAAGGAAACATCCTTGTCAAACCTAAAGATATCCTCATATGGACTCAAGAGTCCCGGATATCAATCTTTATCAACTCGAATGTACTTTCCCAATCTTACCTTACGGAAAAAAAACCCAACCAACGAGTGACATAAGTATACCGCATGTTTTGGCATAAAACAATTGTTTTCCACCAAATTACACATTTTAGGTGTTCGTAAGAAAGTATCCTATTGTAATACACTGACAATGGGTGGTGTTCCTATTTGCAAAATGTTATAAACCATCTATTATGTAGACAAAATAAGCTTACTCGCTAAAAACGCACCAAAAACCTACAATTGCATAGATTTCAAAGAAAATATGATCGATTCTAGTCTACAATATGGAGGTGCTACATCACAAAATATGCTTATTTTTCTTAGAATAACAATAGTGATAACTCAGTGGTAGAGCGGTAACCCGGAGGTCGTGAGTTCAAGTCCCGCTCGTGCCATGGCCGCGTCAAACCCAAGCTGTAACCAAAGATAAGTGATTTCTCCTTCACCAAACGTTTGATTGGTGTTTAAATCATTGGTCTAAATTTGTGGTACTTCACCTAGAGTTGGTGACGTTTCAATATGAATGAGAAATTCTCGACGTAACATAAACAATAAAGCTGTATCTTTATATTTACACGATTGGTCTTAATATGCATGATATAGTACAGTGTATCAAGGCCTTGGGGACGATGGGAAAAAGAATATGGTACCTTTAGTTTTGGGTTGATTTTCCGGGTAGCTATGCATATTTTTCACATAATCCTCTCCAATTCGTTGAAATACCGTATCTAAAGATAAAACGTTAACATTAATAAGTACTTTGATTTCCTATGGAAATAACAACATTAACGATATACGAGGGGTGATCAATAAGTTATCGGTCCGTGTAAGTTCCCGAACAATGCAAAACAATCGCCTGATATGTTTTTGCGTAATTCAGTTATTTATACCATGTATTTTTGTCCCAGCAACAAGTTACGGTTATGACTTTAGGAGACGTTAAACTATGATCAGAATTTGCAACGGATTTTTCGTATAATATTTATTCTTGCCTTGCGTAATCTCCCTGACATTTCAGGATTTCATATGTGTATGCTCAATATCAAAATTCAAGTACAGCGTTGAATTCCAATAACTTTTTGATAACCCCTCGAAGATAAAATCTGGTATCTAAAGATGATGAAATCTCAACAGAACATATTTAATTTATTTTCAACTGTATCCCATACCTACGTTCTCTCCCGTTAGACTAGACGTCTCAAAGAGGGCCGTTTGCAGGTCTGAAATGTCCATAGACAATGTGTTATAATTATCTCAATACACAATTGCAAAGTTTCTCAATAGTTGTATCCCTTTGTTGAAGTCTTACGTGTGGTGAGGCGCAAAAGATAAACACATGAGAGAGGAAACATTCAAGACATTGATACATTGCCTCTAGATCATCAGATGTAACAAAAACTAAACAGAGACATAAAGTTTATGAGGAATCCAGAGAATCATATCCGACAAATATCAAAATTTATCAAAAAACCGTCTATCTTTGTTAAAAGTATCGATCATGTCGGAGTGAAAATTAGTTCATAATATTAATAAATCCCGAGAATTTAATAATCATAACTTATCTTCAACACGTTTTTCTTACTATGGCTATTCTGATGTGTACTACATGCATCGGTCGATTTAATAAACAGAAACTATTTTGATCACTTTTATTAGCATTATCTACCTTTCCAGTCCGTAATACACATGTACATATATGTACGTTACAAACATAAGGTGAAGATAATGAACAGTGATCAATCTCATAACTCCTATAAGCAATACGAAATAGATAGTACCATCAAGCATTCAATGGAATGCCAAATGTTCCTCCATTACAAAACAGCTACATGTATGCAAGGTGAAGATAACGAACAGTGATCAATCTCATAACTCTCAAAACTTGCCTACTGTCACGCAATGAAAGTCTATGTAATAATACATAACAACTGCGATACTTTCCGTTTCAAATGGTGTTTTTTCCAGCTGTCTTTTTTTGTTTGATTTTTGCTTGTTTTAAAAATTAACTTGAATACATACGAATGCATAATTATCTGCACTCCGCGACACAGTTGAATGATTTTGTTGGATTTTTTCTACCACCGATAATTATTAATTGCAAATTGAAAACGTACCTTCTGCTATCACTTGAGCCTCATTCTCAGACACTGCCCTGGCGTTTGGGTCATTGTCAATCAAATCTTTTTTTGTTCCACATATATACATTCGGCAATACTACAAAATAGGTAAATACATAACAAGTCATACCACATGGAAACAAAACAAGGAGGAAGTCAAGGAAAAGGGTGAAGATAACGAACAAGTGATCAATCTCATAACTCCTATAAGGAATATAAAATTAAGAGTTGAGCAAACACGGACCCCTGGAGACACCAGACGTGGGATCAGGTGTCTAGGAGGAATGAGCATCCTCTGTTGAAATGAATTTCACCTAATCCTGGAAAACCATTTTTTCGGTACATTTAAATCCCAAATGCAGTCAAAACTTGAGCTACGTACTATGAGTCTACGATAACTTTCATACAATTAAATATTCTTTAAGCATTATTCAGTATATCGTGTTTATTTCATAAAAAGATGATACCTGTTCATTTTCCTGTAGTTCCCCTACCCAATATCGAATTTTCTCGAAACTTGATTTATCTGTAAGGTCATAACATAATATGGCTGCCCGTGCCCCTCGGTAATACATTTTGGCCATGGACTGGTATCTTTCACTACCGGCTGTGTCCTATAGTAAAAAGTATCTGCATAATGTAAATGTATCTATTCCGTCCGCATCTATTATGTTGTGGCAGTATAATAAAATCAACGCTACATAGATTGTTGCGTACCCATATATTGAGCGTTACCCTTTTCCCAAGAGCCTGGATCTTTTTAGACACAAAAGCTGCTCCGATTGTCTACAAAACAAAACAATACTGGCCATCAATACAGGAATATCCGCTGGTTACTTTAATGAAAACATGTAATATCAAATGTATTTCGTTTTATTAACAATAGCTGTCGTGTTTCATTTCAATAATGGGAAGAGAACACAAGACGTACTCCATCATGTACAGCTGGAAATGTTTATATTTGGAAAATATCAACAACACAATGATTTTTCTGATAACCATAAATCTGATAAAAAGCATTCAATTATGTTCAGAAAGCCAGTATAATAACAGTGTGATATGCAATACCTTTATGATTTGATATAAACTTATTAATTTTCCCCATCAATTTGATTATCATATGAAACGTAACGCCTAATCTTGAGTAATCTTTCACTGTTTTCATACAGAAAAAGGGATTTATAAAATATTCTGAAGAAAAGACAATGAAATACAAAACAATTGTAACAACTGTACCTATTACATTGATTTTAAACACTGACATACATTCTTCCAAACTATCGACAGTAACGATGGAGAAGGAGAAAACTCCTGATAATAATCGTAAATGTATGCAGTACTGTAATCTCCATGGATGTTATAAATGTACATTTATGGAATTGACTTGTACAAGGTACATGTGGTTGAAGATAATGGATCTCAATCTTGGTTGTTGCGTCTACTGCTCGAATTAAATTCATTGTATTGAAAATGAATACGGACCATAATGTTAATGCATGAGCTTCACGAGTTTAGTTTTTTGTTTTTTTTTTTTTGTTTCGATGTTTTCTGCCACACTCAATAATTTTTCAGTTATATGGTGGCGCCCAGTTTTTATTGGTGGAAGAGAGAACCCAGATACAATGTACCTGGGAAGAGACCACCGACCTTCCGAAAGTTTACGAGTTTAGTAAACGTATCTATACTTCTAACTGTACCTAAATCTTCTCTAATAAATGTTCAAGGGTAAAGATGACTTTCTAAGATGCAATGCATTTTCAGTATACGAACCACATAGCCCAATCCTTGGACCTGATTAATGTGAACTTTAAAAATCTTATTGCAACCGCAAAGCAAATTAAAGAATGTATTTAACTTCAATCTATACAGCATGACATACTTGTATGTCATATACACAAATTGTCACTTTGTTGTTTCTGAGAAGACTTTTCAGAATGATTTACTCAATATGCTCCAATGTGTAAATTCTAAGCCCCCTCTTTTTTTTTTTTTAGGTTCATCCTTCCTGTGGGAACATGGATATCAACTGTACAGATATTAATCCCCACGATATTAATCCCCACTTTATGAAATTACTTGCAAATTAAAAAATTGTGGCCTTAAGTAGCATGTTGTAAATGAACTCTAACTGATCTTTTCCCATAAACATTTGAACCTCGGAAGGTTATGGATTAAAAATCCAATGATAACTGCTTATGAACTTCAAAAACCTTATGCTTTTTGTTGGTTTTATTTTGTTCTTTTTATTTTTGTGCTTTGTCCTTTCGTTTGTTTTTCCTTTCTTTCCTATAGCAAAAACAATTTATCATAAGATTATCATGCAAAACGTTTATTCCTTAATGTGGTCCTACACTGGTCACTGAAGACAATGTTTCAAGAAATCTTCGGCTACAATACACTTCATGAAAATTTTACAAATAGACTGAAAAGGATTTTCCCTGTATAACAGTAGTTCAAAATTTGAAAATGAAGAAAGATTTATGTAAATAGCATGTCTTCTTCGGCTTCAAACATATAATTAAGCGCTATTTGCTGTCAATGTCCTAGAAGTGATTATGCTAGCAGACTTACTTTTACCATTTATGACATTATAAATATAAGGGAATAATCTTGTCTTTTGCGACACACACAGTGACTTATTGATTGATTGATTGTTTTGCCGTTTTTCGCCACACTCAACCATTTTTCAGTTTTCTGCTTGCGCCCAGTTTTTATTGGTGGAAGAGAGAACCCAGATACAATGTATCTGGTAAGAGACCACCGACCTTCCGAAAGTAAACTGGGAAACTTTCTCACTTACCGGCGCGAGCGAGATTTGAACCCGCGCTGACCAGATGTGAGAGGCCGTTTGATATTGAGCGAGATGCTCTAACCACTTGGCCATGGAGGCCCCACATAGACTTAAAATTGTTTGATAAATCATAGTCCACATACAGCGTCGAATCGCCCAATTTATTGTAAGGTATAATACAATTATGTTGGGCGATACTGTATGTGCTAAATGTCTTACGTCTCAGCGAATTATTCGTCACCTTACAATAAATCATCATATAAATCGATTTGTTTTCTAAGTGTAATTGATTCAAAACACAGCAGTGTTCTTTTCGCATGCAAATAATACAAATTGAATAAAAGATAAAATTTCTGTATTTCCAATTATTCCATTCCATAAAATGCCAAATTTTGACAAGAACTTCATTATTCTAGACGGCACTTTGACAGGGAACCTATGGTTGGAAGGAAATTTTGCCTCGTATAATTGTCTATGTTTACATGTATTCTACGTCGATTTTCCAAATGTTAATGTGCTTGTACATTTTTCTTATTGTGATGACCGAAAGTAAAAAATGGAAGTATCTAAACACAAGAACGATGCTTGATTTCAGAACATTCAACTTTATCCATAGGATAATAGAAGATGATCATGATTAAGGATAGTGGCAAAAAAGTATTTGTCAATTTCTTTTCTCAAACCTGAAAATGAAAGGTGAAAATAACTAACAGTGATCAATCTCATAACGCCTAAAAGGAATTCAAAATACAACGTTGGGAAAACACGAACCCCTGGACGTACCAGAGGTGCAAGCATCCCATGTCGACCGGTCACATCCGCCTTGAGCCCTATGTCTTGATCAGGTGAACGGAGTAATCCGTAGTCAAAATCAGTGCGCCAAGAACGGCCTAACAATCGATATAGAACATGTCAAACAGAATTTGACCCAATGATATATTGTATTGGTAAGTAAGACAATCATAACGACAATAGAATTTGCAAAGTGCTGACTTTAAATAAGACTGTTGAAACGCTTGTAACTTCAACTTGTTTGTCAGTAGCCTGCTTCGATTTAAAAACTAATCATACGCAGAACAAACTCTTGCGTATCGAATCAATTGTGAAATATAAACACCATATGCAGGTAATAATGGAATATTGCCACCTAAATATGGGAAGTTGACGATGGAGAAGCTGAAATCATCCCGTTTTTCATAAAGTTGAGTTGTTAATTTGCCGTCAATATTCATTTTCAATAGAAAATCTAAGTTCGAAGCAGATGTGGAGGACATTGTGGTGTCTTTGATCTCGAGTTCACAGGAATATATTGAATTGACATTTGAATGAAAATTATTGTTGTTAATAGATGAAAACTTCGTCAATGTATCTAAACGTCGACTTGAAGGCCACAGCATGACAATTTTTCTTCTCCCGTAGAAGCGCTTGAACAAACTCTGCTTCATAAAACTATAAAAACAGGTTAGCTAACAAAGGAGCACAATTCGTGCTCATGAGAATTTCAACAAGCTATCTAAATGTTGAATAGAAGACCATAGCAAGAGATTTCGTCTTCTCATGTTCAAAGTTTTGAATAATTTTCCCTCGTAAGAATATAAAAACAGGCCTGCTAACAAAGACGCACAATTAGTGCCCATGGAAATTGCAACAGACTGTTGGAAGACCTGATCACCAAAGACTACGAAGATATTGTGAATGAGGATCTCCAGCATATTTTTATTTCAACTTCAGAGTACTTGTGTGTGGAATCAGAGTGGTGTTTAACGTAGGTCGCGGGTTTACAGACCCTTTTTTCTCACTCGAAAACCCCACATGAAAATTTGACCGATGCATTTTGACAATGTATGTGCTACTCTGTGAAAATTGTTTTTCAGTCAACAGCACAGTTTGTTTTAGTAATTACGTCTTCAAAATACCATTGTTTTAACGGTAGCGACACTGTTTTTCATTGAATTATATAGAAAATAGTGATTGACTTTATTCATTGCATAATTCAACTTAAAATAGACAGAATTTGGTGCTGTTCATCTTGATAATATTAATATCAAAGCGAAATAAAGGCAATTTGAAAAATATTTATGAAAAACATATGGGGTAATCGAGTTCGTTTTTTACAGGAAAAGATGTCAAAGTTTGATAAAAACCATCAAAGCAGTGCATTTTTAACAAATCACGTTACAAATATTCGCCACGTCATTCAACAACGTTAATCGTTTACTTTCCATGCATCACTTCAAAAAGAACTCAAAACAACATTATTGACTCCTGGTTTTGAAGGGGAAATCAAATATATATGGACAAAATGAGCAATTATTTACAAAATACATATCGCTGAATTTTTTAATATATATAAATGTGTACATATATCACGCCATATATCTTGATTGTGTTGCGCGGCTAATAACATTAAAATTCTTTTCTTCTTTTACGATCACATGATCGCAGTGACAATGAATAAACTAATATAATAGTGTGATTTTATTTTTGAATCCCATTAAGGTTAAATTTTCAATTTCATATAGTTTAATCATGTCTTAATATTCTAACCAGAAATACAACTAAAGTTGTTTCTATTTTACCATATATGTATGTTTATTTAACACACACAAACACATCAAAATACTCACTTTCCCAAGCCAAACAACCCCTCCAAAACATGAACACGGTTTAAAATTATAATTATTTTTAACTTGTATTGCAGATTCACTTGAAACGTCAGCTACTATTTTTTAATTTTCAAAACAACTTCACTCTCTTGTTCTTTTTACATTTAGAGTCTTCAGCTCGTTGCAGTGTTTGAAATAACCGTGCGCCCGACCGCCCGAGAGGCATAGATATCACGGGCGAATAAATTTCTTAATAAAGACGCCCGATCGGATGTGATGAAATTCCCACTAAATGAAATTGAGATGAATCAACTTCATTAGTATACCTGTAACGAAATGGACAGACCTCGTCAATTTAGTACATTTTACTGCATAATCTACCGTATATCAAAATTTCAATGAAATAAAATGTACATGTACTAGAAACGAATTAGGTCCATCGTATTTCATTAGAAGATAGATTGAAGTCAGCATTTCGCAAATTCTATGGTCGTTATAACGATCTAGTTCGTCAATACAACATCGCATTGGGTCAAATGCTGTCTGACGTGTTTCATACCGATTGTTAAGCCGTTCTTGGCACACTGATTTTGACTGCGGATAACTCTGTTTACCTGATCAGGATATGGGGATCACGGCGGGTGTGACCGGTCAATAGGGGATGCTTACTCCTCCTAGGCACCTGATCCCACCTCTGGTGTGTCCAGGGGTCCGTGTTTGCCCAACTATCTATTTTGTATTGCTTGTAGGAGTTATGAGATTGATCACTGTTCGTTATCTTCACCTTGCATACATATAGTAATACATATAAAAGTTGTTTTTTTTTAAATGCAGTTATTTTCTAAGGGCTAGTAGGTCTTTGGCAGGGCTAACAACTTTTACAAGCAGTCAATCCTGCATGTCTAGCTAATTTTACAGCGAGTTTCAAACACTCCTTGAGAGGGGCAGTTGTAAGGTTCAACGTTACTAAAACACATGTATTGTTTCCTTGCTGTTCCCCAATACGGGCATTCGTTTGTAAATGTGATCTCTCTCTCTCTCTCTCTCTCTCTCTCTCTCTCTCTACCAAATACACGTCAAATTTCGGGTGGGGGGGGGGGTGTTTCAAGTAGAGGCAACTCATGCTCATTTTTCCCAGGAGTTCTGGAAATGTTTTAGAGACATTTGCAGCAGGACATATTGAAACATTTCTTTATAGGATATCCCTGCCTAAAGCTTTTAATTATTCATTGTTGTCCGATCTTCACGAAATTTGTATGATGGGGAGGAATAAAATTATGAACTCGCAATTTTCAAATGTCCGTCATAAACGCATCAAATCTCTGAATAAAACTTTCATGAACTAGGAACTCCCGTTCGATTTCTTCCCGGCTTGTAGAAACACTTATAAAAGCATTCCCAATATCGCCAGTTGTCTCCCCCCCACCCCCCCACCCCCAATTTGTCCATTGCTAAACTACACATAGTAACAGGATAAAAATGACTGTTGGTAATATTTATGTGATACCGGTAAAGTATTACGTTCTTTATATTCAGTCAATGACACATGTATACTTTATTCAGACAACTGTTACATAACAATTGAATGTTGAGTCGAGGATATGCGTACCCAGAAACGATGACGTAAGCAAACCCGCGACCTATGTTAAGAATGAAAGGTGAAGATAACGAACAGTGATCAATCTCATCACTACTATAAGCAATACAAAATAGAGAGTTGGGCAAACACGGACCTCAGGATATACCAGTGGTGGGTTCAGGAGCCTATGAGGAGTAAGCATCCCCTGTCAACCGGCCACACCCGCCATGCGATTTTTGGATGACTGGTCACTAGATACCAATATTTCCTTTTCCCGTTATTGTTGAAGAAGCAACTATATATGATGTTAAATAGTCTAGTCTTTAATTTATCGTGAGGAATGATGGTGTAAAGTGTTGAAGTCATACGTTTTGATGATGTTGATTTGAGAAAAGTTTTGTGATTTCAAATTTACTAAAAATTCTCAAGAATGTTTTAGAATCCACTTTGGATATACACCGCTTCTGGCATATGTTGTGGCATATGTCAAATGATGTGGGGGTTGCTTATTGTCATTGTAGTAAGATGGCATGAAAGAGTTATCTCTAATGAAAATCAGAGTATAATGATTAACATTAACCAGTTACGCTGACTCTAAAAATTAATATCCGTCTGAAATACACAGACACTACTTGGTTTGATAAATATGTTATCAACAGCAAGACGAAGATAACGAACAGTGATCAATCTCATAACTCCTACAAGGAATACAAAATAAAGAGTTGGCAAACACGGACCTCTGGACATACCAGAGATGGGATAAGGTGCCTAGGAGGAGTGAGCATCCCCTGTCGACCGGTCACACCCAGCGTGAGCCCTATATGAACAGCTAAGAATAAACGACAATTTATGGTAACATTTTGAAATCCCAAAAATTCTTAATTCATGGTAGAATATTGACCACCTATCTAATCTATATCGAAAATATATTATATTACTTCTTTTAAACATATACCTGTATTACGATTTGTGACCTGCATGAAACAAAAAGTTCAGTTTTAGTCAAAGACGCAGAAATCTTTTCTTCCTTAACCATGTAAAAGGTTATAAATCACATAGTTCATAACCCGAGAATGCATTCCTATGATATAGACACGAAGCATACCATTAGAGGACATTCTGTACTATGACAACAGCCAATCATCTTCCTTCATTATGAACAATATTTTTCACAGTCCAGGGTTTAACTAAGTATAGTAAAATACGGTTACAGCGAACACGCTTAAAATGAATTCAGGCTTACAGTGAACTGATGTCCATTACGTTAAATTTTTTTTAAAAAAAATACATATTACGAAGTGATTAAATATAACGTATAACGTTTTCATAATAACAATTTTTTTTTCATTATCAGCAGTTCGTTATACATGTGCTTCTCCGTATGCTGTAAAAGTTTAGAATGAACGATATTTGTTTCTGAATATCAAAACTAGTATATCCAGAGTTTAGCTAAGTATTGTGGAAGATTTTAAGGTATGAAATATCTCCTATAAGTTCACTATCGGTAATATTTCATTCAAACCACCAACAATGATTACGCTATGCTGCAAATACATCATAAATGAAAATAAATTCAATAGTTAATTTCCATACGAAAATCGATAAGCAATAGTTTTAATATATTACTCCTCGCAGGTTTAACGTGCTTATTCTGCGATCGCTTTACTGTCGTTAGAGATGGGAAATTTTCAAATGAAACCACTGAACTGCAGATATGTTTTTATCCTTGGTGTACTTTCTAGCATTTCTTGTGAAGATTACAATGATGCAGTGAATTTAACCAATACCTTACTTCAAGGATATTCCAGATCTATTATTCCAAAGAGAAACCAAAGTGAAACAATCAAGCTAGAAATGGAATTTAGCCTAAAAGCTCTAAATAAGTTTGATGTTGTGGATGGACAGATGACAATGGTAACTGCCATGGCTTTAAAGTGGCAAGACGACCTTTTATCCTGGGATCCACAATCTAACAAAAATATACATATATTGAACTTTCCATTGTCTAAAATCTGGTCACCAAATTTCTACCTATTGAACTGTGCTGAGGAATTTCTTATATACAAAGGGGATCCAGATACCAAAGAAGTGGTGTTCTCCAGCAGTGGACAAGCTCGGTTGTTTTTCATGGAAGTATTGACCACGACATGTACATCAAACATTGCTTTCTATCCTAACGACCTTCACCTCTGTAAAATATATCTGTCCACCTTATCGTCTGCTTCAAAACTTCGAATGGGACTCGCTGAAGTAGATATTGTGGACTTCGAAACCAACGGAGAATGGATACTTGGGGAAATAAAATCCGAGGTAGAATTTTTGGAAAGTAAAAACATAGAGCGCGTTGTAATAACGATTGCTTTAGAAAGAAGAATGATGTTTCATATGATAAATGTCGTCTCTCCGGTTGTCTTTTTGGGCCTGGTCAATGTAATTGTTTTCAAACTCCCAGTGGACAGCGGAGAACGTATGTCTTTTGCAATGACTGTTCTTCTGAGTTTCGCTGTCTATATGACATTGATAGCGGATAAAATGCCACAGACCAGCAATACCACCTCCGTTTTCTGTATGTATTTGATGGCTATGCTCACGTACAGCACTCTTATAACGTTTGCTACTACGTACAGCATCAATCGCTATCACACCAAAAACAATACCAAGTGTCAATATGTGAAAAAGATCAAGCATGCGTGGACCTCTATACGGAAAATTAAACCTAAGAAAATGACAGAAAACTGTGTTGAAGAATTGAATTTACCCCCACTCGACATGCTTGGGAAAAACAGTACAATGAGCCAGAACTTGGAAACATCTGATGAGGACAGGGCAGAGAGGATAGAGAATATTGACAGAACTTTTTTTGCATTCTTTGTGATATGTTTTGTCGTTGCAACCTTTTTGCTATTCGCATTGGTTTTATCTCGATAAAGTGAAAATCGATTGAAAGTAGACATGAAGAAGACAGAGTGCATTGGGAATATACTCTGCATACAGATGTACATAAGTCTATATTAATTAAAGTTATCCTTGATATTACTTATCCAATTACCTTTTAAGATATTGAATTAACAATTCTGAGGAATCCATAAATCAATAAAATGTAGACAAAATCATAACGTTTGTAATTATTTAATTTTAACAGCGTGACGGGATTCTAATTATGTTTCGACTACTCATGATTTTATCGGATTAATTTGGGTTACTGTTCGTTATTTTCTCTTTGTCTCCACTAATATCACAATATCCTGACAACTGTATTACCAACGAAGTAAATAAAGTACATGCAAGGTGAAGATAACGAACAGTGATCAATCTCATAACTCCTATAAGCAATACAAAATAGATAGTTGGGCAAACACGGACCCCTAGACACACTAAAGGTGGGATCAGGTGTCTAGGGGGGGGGAAGCATCCCCTGTTGACCGGTTACACCCACCGTAAGCCCTATATCCTGATCGGATAAACGGAGTCATCTGCAGTCAAAATCAGTGTGCCAAGAACAGCTTAACAATCGGTATGAAACACGTCACACAGCATTTGACCCAATGATAGGTTGCATTGACGAACTAGATCGTTATAACGACCATAGAATTTGCGAAATGCTGACTTCAATCGAGACTGTTGAAACCCCTATACCATCAACTTGTTTGTCAGTAGCTTACCTCGGTTTAAAAACTGACTATTCGCAGAACAAGCTCTTGCATATCGAATCAGTTGAGATATATAAACACCATATGCAGGTGATAATGGAATATTGCTACATAAATATGGGAAGTTGACGAATTAGAAGCTGAAATCATCCCGTTTGTCATACGGTTGAGTTGTCAGTTTGCCGTTAATGTCTACTTTCAATAAAATATATAAGTATGAAACAGAAGTGGACGACTCTGTTGTTATTTTATTTTATTTCGAGCTCACATGGATATATCAAATCGACATAGGAATGAAATATGCATTCGCACATTATCTTCACTGTCTCATCCATTAATGCTACAGCCTCCGGGTACTGAACTATTATATTAAAGACGGTGTAACTAACGCGTATACGCATCCTCCGTTCAATGACATTTGTGTTTGATTGTTAGACCGTTCTTGGCACCCTGGTTTTGACTACGGATAACTCCGTTTATCTGATCAAGATATAGGGCTCACGGCGGGTGTGACCGGTCGACAGGGGATGCTTACTCCTCCTAGGTACCTGATCCCACCTCTGGTATATCCATTGGTCCGTGTTTGCCCAGCTCTCTATTTTGGATTGCTTGTAGGAGTTACGGGATCGTCCACTGTTTGTTATCTTCACATTTAATCTTGCAATCAAAGTATGAGTTTCGGCAAACAATTCTCCACTCATAGTAAATTATACAAGTCATAGATTTCAAAATCAAACAAATTCCAGATGGTTACCATACTATTAATTAAGAATTTCATCATGTCCCCAATTGATAATCAAATAAGCAAAATGTTTAGAATCTTTCATGAATAACGCGATATATATGCATCGGCAATTTCCCAAATTCCCATCAATCCAAAAGTATTAATACGTATCTGCTGGAAAATCAAGGATACATGTATGTAAATGTGCGTATAGAGGGATAACAGACCTTTAACACTATCATGTACATACACTGTACAGTAATTCGTATTAATTCGCAAGTCTACTACTACCTTACATTGTAAATAATAAAACGTAAAAAAAAAAAAAAAAAAAAAAAAAAAAAAAAAAAGGGGGGGGGGGTTAACGCAGATTTTTTTATATTTTTATTTAGGGAATAAAGTAACGCAAAATTTGATATAAGGATATAAAATTACTTAGGGTAGTTTACGCCAATCAAACTGCGAATTGGTTTATGAATCTAAAACCCATTTATACACCCAGATATTCCTTGCTATGACTTTCCTTCCCTGTAATTTAATTTTCAATTCACATTTCCTGTTTACGTTTTTATGCAAAACTATGACGTAACAATGCATTTATGCGATCCGCACCTTGGTAATCTTATTGAAAGAAAAAGCGACATGAGCTTACATACATGTATCAGCTTATATAAGCAGTTCCATTTTCCAATGTAAAACACACTCCCAATTATAACCCAAACATTGATATGCAATTAGCACGGGTTGTACCAACTAAAACCTACATTGATACGCATTCTTGCACACGAATTCTATACATTGTGCCCCTGATGTTTTTGAAAAGATGTTCAAGGATTTTTTTTCTTTACATTCATACGCTATGCACCTACTGTGGTCCCGTCCTAAATACTCATGATCTTAACAAACAGGAATCTACACTATACTAGGATGGTGAATAATAATTTGACATCTAAAATTCATATGGTGGTTTTTGAGAAGGTGTTTTAAGGAATATGCTACATATTCCAAGATCAAATTCTAAACTCCTCTTGTGTTCCAGTCCAAAACTATCCGATCATCGTGTAAATAAACTTGAATGGATGGGAGGGGGTGTCTTGATACTACATGACGATTTTTTATATCATTTTACCATATTGTATCTGTGTGGTTCTCGAGAAGATTTTAAAAGCATTGTCCTACTTATTCCTACATCTATATAAATCGTTGATCCCATAAATCCAATCTGGCCTCGGTGGTCATGGTGTAAAGAAAACTGAATCTACACCACATCAGGATAAGATGTGACAATGTGCATCTTTATGGTTCTTCATAAAAAAAAAGTTCTCTTTTTAAAAAAATCGAAATTCCTTTATAATCTTATGTAAAAAAAAAAAAAAAAAAAAAAAAAAAAAAAATACTTCATTCTGATCCAAGAGTACTTTATGCATAATAAAAGGAAGCTTGTATGCAAATTATGGCTTTTCTAGTCCAATGGCATTTGAGAACACTTGAGCTTTCAGCTTATTTATGAAATACTCGATCTCATTTTTATCTTTCTCTTGGATGACAGCCTAGTCTTTCGTGTCAATATGAACATCAATCATCAAACCATGCCGTGTACAATTGTTGAAATTGGCATTGTGATTCTAGAGAAGAACTTTTGGAAGTGGAAAATGTGAAAAAGTTAGCTGACATGATGGATGGTAAACAGGTTCCATCACAAAAGTTCACAGCTAATAAAGTATTTTCTCAATCAATCAAATGCTGCGTTACAACTGAAATTAAATCATGAAGAAGTGGAATGCATACCAAACCTAATTTCGATGGTCATTAGCTTTGCACCTAATCAAGAAATTACGCTCTTCAACCTTAATGCATTCGATATCATTGGACAATAGCACACCTACCTTTTTAGGAGAGAATCTTACTGACAATCGCGTCGTACATGCGTGTCAATCGACTTATCTTTGTAAGATGTCATTGAGTTTCATGCATTGCTTATAGGAGTTAAGAGATTGATCACTGTTCGTTATCTTCGTCTTTCATTAACCATCAAGCATGTATCTCTGCTGGTTGACAGTCTGTCTTCGAGGATACTTGTCCCTCAATATGTTCTTTCATGAATATAAAAGCAATAACGATACAATACTAGCTAACACGTCGCCCAGTATAAAAAGGTATAACTCTGTGAAGTCTATAAGGGGCGCAGGCTTTGATTGGTTGGTGTCCCGGCTCACGGCGGGTGTGACCGTTCGACAGGAGATGCTTACTCCCCCTAGGCACCTGACCCCACCTCTGGTATATCCAGGGCTCCGTGTTTGCCCAACTCTTTATTTTGTATTGCACATAGGAGTTATGAGATTGATCACTGTTCGCTATCTTCGCCTTTCATCAATGAAAACAAATGAGAGCAGGCAACGCATAAACATGAAGAACAATTTAGTGCACGCGGTACCTAGTTGTCTAAATATATGCTCTCTTCCAAAGGCCTGAATTATAGAATATTTAAGACGTCCTTTTGCCTAGAAAAGTACTTATCATCCTTGCCTTGTAAATATCTGAAACGTTTTTGTAGATTCAGATCTTGTAATGTTAAAATACTTATTGAAATTGGAAGATGGTATAATATACCAAGGGAAAATAAAATTTGTAAGTTATGTTTGAAAAATGAAATTGGCGATGAGTATCACTATTTATTTAATTGTAATGATCCATCTATACTGCAATCAAGATTACTCTATGTACCAAAGTACTTCTATTTACAACCAAAATGTGTATAAGTTTAAACAACTTTTTAACACAACAAACAAAATTAAATTGATGAAACTATGTAAATTTATAAAAACTATCATTAAGAGAGTTAGCTCTCCTGGTTAGCTCATTATCAGATACTGTAACTCATTTTTCTCACGTATATATGTATTTTTAAAACTGTGTTACTGTAATATTTCTCTACACTGTACATTCTGTCAGTTTACGGGAATAAACCATTGTCATTGTCAGAGTATGAGCGAAAAAGTCGGAGTGAAAATGAATAATAGCCACATGTTTTGAACGTGTACTTTAAAACAAAACTTGTCTGTTCAATTAATCTTATTGTTAATAAACCGAGGGAACATATCGTGACTGCTACATGAATTACAATTTTCGCTTACCCATAAAGTATGATAGTTAAGTCATTAAGGCGAATGTCGCCTACTCCCGTATATTCTCTATTTCCAATGCGATCATTAAAATTCATTTTATCAGATGAATTGATCTTATAGTGACGCTTTCTCCCGATACAATAGTTGATTAAGTTGCGATATATTTGACAATGCTAAGGGTGACTGTTCGAGCAATGTTTGGATATTTATATATCCTTGCAGAAGTGTTTGCACTCAAAGCTACAGACGCCATCTCCATGGCATCTTTAATCATCAGGACAGAGAAGATCAAAGTCGTAACATGCGATATTGGAATAAGACTGTATTTATTAAAATTTCATCTAAAATTACGATGGTTTCGGTATTCAGTGACCCTCTTTAATTACATTGTATAGAATCATTATTAAGGATTGTCTCCCTCATGCATAGCTCTTATCCTTAGACGATTTTTGACTCCACTTTTTTGGCACGCTGTGTTTGGCTATAATAGCTCTAAAACTTCATTGTTATTTCGGATTTCAAACATTTCGGTTGAGCATCACTGAAGAGACATTATTTGTCGAAATGCGCATCTGGTGCATCAAAATTGGTACCGTATAAGTTTTACATTGTATAGAATCATTCCAGGGTGACCGTGACTGCCCTGGATAGTGGCGACTGACTTGTAATGTCACGGCTACAAAATACGTCACTCGAGACGTAAATCTATTCGGTCAACAAAGCCTTTCCCTTTGTATGTTAATTTAAAAACAGGTGCATGAATTCCCACAGTCTGACTACAGCAGCAATCCGAACATGTAAACAATAAGATTGATTTTCGGTGTCTGGGGTCGCTCTTCAGAATGACCGTTTCATATTTTGTCAGAACTGACTAGGGTAAATAATTATTTTGAATTAATTATGAGCGTCGGTGTCTGGGGTCGCTCTTCAGAATGACCGTTTCATATTTTGTCAGAACTGACTAGGGTATGGTCTGTAAAAGTTGCACAAGGTGCAAATGGGTGGCGGTTTGATTTGAAATAGCTAATTTAAGTGTAGTTTCAGAATTCGGGAGAGAAAAAATGGGGAAAATAATTATTTTGAATTAATTATGAGCGTCGGTGTCTGGGGTCGCTCTTCAGAATGACCGTTTCATATTTTGTCAGAACTGACTAGGGTAAATAATTATTTTGAATTAATTATGAGCGTCGGTGTCTGGGGTCGCTCTTCAGAATGACCGTTTCATATTTTGTCAGAACTGACTAGGGTATGGTCTGTAAAAGTTGCACAAGGTGCAAATGGGTGGCGGTTTGATTTGAAATAGCTAATTTAAGTGTAGTTTCAGAATTCAGGAGAGAAAAAATGGGGAAAATAATTATTTTGAATTAATTATGAGCGTCGGTGCCCATTGCCAATTGTGTTCCTCACTTACCCCTGGAGGGTTAAGATTTGAGCAAACTGCTTCACTACTTGAAGATGCTTACATATAACTATGAATAATCATGACTTTGCTGTTCTTGAGAAAAAGATTTTTACAGTTTCTTCCTATGTATTTGTATGTAAAACTTTGATCCCCTATTGTGTCCCATTCAACACCCGGGGGCCATGATTTGAGCAAACTTGAATCTGCAACTATGTCAGGAAGCTTTCATGTAAATCTCTGCTTTTCTAGCTCAGTGGTTCTTGAGAAGAAGATTCTTAAAGATTTATTCTATATATTTGTATGTAAAACTTTGACCCCCTACTGTGGTCCCATTCAACACCCGGGGGCCATGATTTGAACAAATTTGAGTCTGCAATATGCCAGGAAGCTTCAATGTAAATTTTAGCTTTTTTGGCCCAGTGGTTCTCGAAGATTTTTAAATGAAACCCACCCTATTTTTGCATTTTTATGATTATCTGCCCCTTTGAAAGGCTAATGGCCCTTCATTTGAACAAACTTGAAAGCCATTTACCCAAGGATGCTTTGGGCCAAGTTTGGTTGAAATTGGCTTAGTGGTTCTGGAGAAGAAGTCGAAAATGTAAAAAGTTTAGACAGACAACAGTTGATCATAAAAGTTCACTTGAGGTTTCAGCCGGTTTTGCTATTTTGATATATAACCTATCAAACTCCAGTAAGATGAGGGTGATACCAGACAGTCAACATTAGAAAGTGCACTGTTTCAAAATTACTTGTTGATATATTACAAATATGCGTGATGCTGTTTTATAACTGACCTTTAGGATGTTTCTTGGTGTTTGAAATTAACCATAGACCGAGTCTATGTCAAATGGCACTGGTCTATAACAATTGTAATTGGGATATAACAAAACGTGTATGTTAATTTTCTTAGTTTAAAGCAATTGAGTTATCCCACAAGTCAACGTCTGATAAACGTTATGAGGAAAAGAGAACACTTTTTTGGAAATGGAAAGAAAATATGCTTTATAAGTACTTTAAAAGTCAATAAAAATGTTTTAAATTTGTGTTATTTTTTTCAATGTTGCGATCTATGTCAATTCGATGAGGTCTATGTCATCTAGTTTTGGCATAAACCCAGTCTGTACTAAGTTTTAAACGAATTTCGAAAACTGCTTTTCTGTTACTTTAATTCAGAAAAATATACTGACAACACGTCACACCAGCATATTTCTTTTCTGTTTTACCACACCCAAACATATAAAAGATGTGGTGACTACAAATGAAGGGAAGAAATGCATTAAAATGCACCATTTTAAATCATTCTTTTTAAATGGGTTAACCTCCCCCCAAACCCCACAGTAAGGTATAGATTTGCCACTGTATTTGAGTGCAACCTGATGTTATTAAAGAACAGACGTAGCTCAAAAATTGCAAATTCACATGAAATTATGCTACTCTACAGATTACTTCGAAAAAAATGTACAATTCAAATCCAACAAAAAAATCAACAGACTGATTGCAATGGATCACAGATTAAAATGTATCACAATGAGGGAAATTGGGATGTTTTGGAGAATTGACAAATTCAATGCAGAAAGAATTAAAAGGATCAGTAAATGATGTCATAATACTTGTCCTTTGACCCCTAAATATCAAGGCTCTACCATATAGAAATTTCATGCAAATGATTATGCACATTTTTACTGTATGCTCGAGAATGTCCAATATATAGGATGTTCTCTATTCGTTTTTCACAGGGTAAATAATTCATATTGTTCATTCCAAAGATAATTGATTATTGCATTAGTATAAATTTTCTTCTGGCATGTTTTCAAAGAAATGAATTTAAACTAATTTCACGTGTTTTGAACTACGTGAAGTAAATTATTTTAATGGGATATGAACTCCACATCTCCATTCTTAACATTAATTCAACATAAATTATCCACTTTTCAAATACTGAATGTCTGATATCATCATTGAAAAACACTAGATATATCTATAGATATGATGTTTACCTAGAAATGTAAACCTGAGTCGGTCAAAAACAGGCACCTATCTTCTTAGTCAGGTTAGTGTTACATAACCATGATAAGTTTATTGGATTGGCTAGTTGTGCTTTGTGCTCATTTAATTACAAATGAAAATTAGTCATGGGGCTTGGATTATTCTGACCACAAACTATGTCGAAAATCTGCTTTAAATTCATAATTCATAAGTAATTGCGCAAAAAATTAAAACTAAATACCTAAGCATTTCAGCACCTACATAAAAATATTTCATTGACATAGCTGATGGCTTTTCGATATTAAAAAACACAATAGAGGAAATTCGAGTCACAACTTTGTTTTGAATTAAACTGGTACAGTGTGATCATGATTCGCATTTATTCATACTAGTAATTAAATCATAGACAATAAAAACAATATTACTTACTTTTTCTTTTTAAACCACTATCTTACTTTCAAGGTGTTATCATAATCATAATGATACAAATCAGTCGAGACTCGATCGCTCGAGTACAGGACGACATTGGTGGGATGCCGATCTCGATGATTCTTGCATGTAAAATGAATAATTATTAGTAAGTTTCTGTTGATTTTTTTTGCTAAAGGAGCTGCACTAGTTATATAATTTAATATATTAGTTAAAATGCACGTCTTCTTATTAAAATATGTGCATAAATGGAGTTCATATGCCGATCACAATTTCAGATGTAGAATTAAAAAAACCAAAGCATTTTCTGGTTTTTAAAACAAAATAATTCAATAATACCAATTGTTTTATTGTCTTTTGGTTTTTTTTTCATCACCAAACTTCACACTAATTGCTGATTACAACCATATAAAATGTTTACAATTACCTATGGGTCGAATTATGCGAGCGTCGAACAACAGGGCTACCGCTATATTTAGAGCGACCCTGAGCACCAGCGACCGCGATCACCGCTACACCTGTCGACCGCGATCACCGCTACACCGCCACACTCAACATTTTTTCAGTTATATTGGTGGCGCCCAGTTTTTTATTGGTGGAAGAGAGAACCCAGATACAATGTACCTGGGAAGAGACCACCGACCTTCCGAAAGTAAACTGGCAAACGTTCTCACTTGCAAGCGCCAGTGCCCGCGCCGACAGAGGTGAGAGGCCGTGTGATACTGAGCGCGATGCTCTAACCACTCGGCCACGGAGGCCCTAAACAATAAGAGGGCGATTGTTATCGTCACACCTCCACCTACAATTTTTGAAGGTACTCACAAATTAATCAATATCGCTCGCTATGCCCGTAAAACTGGAGACTGCAACATCGGTATAATTAGAATTAGAATAAATTCCCAAATAATCAGATACAATCAATACAACGACAGGGACAGGAAAATGTCACGTAAGATTTTAAATACTTCTATAATTATCTTTTTGTTCCCTCGTTTTGTTATCCTCTACAGAAAAAATGATTGGAGCAGTTGTTCCACGAGAAAAATCTCTCAGGCCTATGAGAGCAAATCATATACATGTATATATATATATATATATATATATATATATATATATATATATATATATATATACATGTATATATTATAAATATACTTTTATTGTTTAAGACATACATCTTATTAATATATCAAAAAGAGGAAATACAGACAGTTAGACACACAAATTCAGCGAATTCAAGAAAGATTTCGCCGAGGTGAAACCCAAGTGATGGACTATGCAAATACGGCATCTCATCTCATTCATTTAGACTGATGTGTTCCATGTACATGCATTTCTTTATGTGTTTCATTATTTATCTTTTGAAACGGAATTTTACTGCCCAATTTTAATATTAAACCAAATTACCTGTGATTTGTTACAAAACAGACTATAGGTTACCTGTAATTATTTTCCTTTGTTCTTTGACACTCTTACCTGTGCACCATTCCCGTCTAGTTAATACCACCTTCACACTCACGGATTTTTCTTACAACTCCTTACGGATCTTTGACTCGTAGTCAATCGCAAGCATTCGTAAATCACTCGTCGGTATCCGTTAATAACTCGTCACAACTCGTAAGGATCCGTGAAAGTAGGGGCAAATTTTTTGACATGTCAAAAAAAAATTCACGATTGTCCACAGATTTCATTTTCGGTAAATAACCCGTAAATAACTAACAATCCGTAAGTATGGTAAACTGGTTGCAAGAACACGTAAACTGTTCGTAAGAATCCGTAAAACACCCATAAAAAGTTTTTTTAACGAATATTTGCGGTTAGTTTACGATATGTTACAGATAGTGTACGAGTTGTTTACGGATTATTACGAATGCCTAAGTGATATTTACGATTTCATTCACGTCGGGTTACAATCGCTTTACGGATTGTTCAGAGTCATTACGAGCACTTTACGTATAGACACGATTACTTTACGAGTACATGCTTAAACTTTGCGATTAAGGAAAGGTATAAAAGACGCAAAATGTGACAGTTTCTTTCAGTTGCTATCAAGACATCAAAGAAGTTACACATCTTGCATACAATATACATACATGCTGTTACAAGTAATGTCAGTTGTCTAATGATGATACAAAGCCAATTGCGAAAACTTTTGAGTCAAAAACGTAAACAATCGTAACTAACTCCTAACTATTCGTAACAGCATGTTATCAACACGTTAACAGGTCGTGATTTACACGTAAAAGCAAAGCTAAATCGTAAATTTCCGTAATATACTCGTAACAATCCCTAAAAAGCTCGTACAATGTCATAAATTGCTAGTATTTATCCACGTTCACTCGTAACAATTCGTAAATGTGTGCCGTAAGTGCATCGCAAGCACTCGTAATGAACCGTAAATAGTCCGTAAATACTCTTAAAACATTCTTAAATAGTTTTTTAAAGTGTCTAAATCGTAACAATCCGCGTACTTTACGGATTTGTGGAATATGTAAAGACCCGGAAGAAAAGTCCGAGAGTGTGAAGGTACCATAAAACCAATCACCCGTACAGATTTAAGAATTTTAGCTATGTGGGAAGACACCGTATATGTAAATAAAAGACAGTGGGTAAGAAACAAGATATGAAATATGCACAATGCGAGACAAAATGTACGACTGTAGCAACCTAATTAAAATTAGATCCTTTAGACTGAGCAAATAAACAGATTGGATTGAGGTTCAAAGAACATGCTTACCGGTTCGGCACCGTCTTGAAAAGTATTGTGAAGATATCGTTTCAGCAAGCACGTTTTGCCGGTGTTGTTGTTTCCTAATATCACAAGTTTCATTTGAAAACCACTGTCGCGGGAATTAGCCCAATTCATTATAAAGCTGTATAATGAAAAGTGTTAAAACGAAAGTCGCAACTACATTGTATAAGTAGTTATTACCTGTTCGTTATTGTTTCATTGTTTTTTTTATCAGCGCGATTTATCTATCACTGATAGGAAGTCGATATCTTCAATTTATGGCCCACTTTCATATTTGTTTTAATACATATTGTTTATGTAGATAACTCATCTGCTTTAGGAGATGCATGTTAATGTTTAGACCTTAGTATGACACTAAATGTGGTAGTAGTGAGGGTTCTTTATCATGCCAACGCATATAGCAGCACAGGACCTACGTTTTTAAGTAATATTTAGTTCCGCCGCTTGGCGAAGAAACAGCCACTATGCCTTAGTTTGCCTTTCATTATAGAAAAGGGATAGAGAAGTAAATTCGGACCTCCCGTTTGGGAAGCAAGACCACCCCCCCCCCCCCCCCACATCGCATGCAATACAATGTGCATGTAATTCAATCTAAAGGTCATAATGAAATATATAAATTAAAACAGAGTTCCATTAAATTACTGAAATAGATTCTTTTTCTCAATTTTATCAACTGAAGAAGCTTTGATGAATAGACGAATTATTCTACAGAAAGCGATTTTCTACAGAATATAAATTTTATAGTAGTCATCCAGTTTTCAACATTCATAAAATGGAATAGTCTGCGTCTATCAAGGAAAAATGTTTTCCTGAACATTTTATCAGCATCAATATCGAGAATTCGATTTACCTTTAGTGTCACAGAAAGTTTAGTTTTTATTTCTAATAGCAAAGGAAAGTTAACTCTAATAAACCAACTGGAAAAGTTCCATAGTTACGGCACATGCATGTTGCAATCGCATACCGAGGAATATGAAAATTAAACAGTGTCTTGATTTTTTTTTTGATTTTTTTTTTGTGGCAAATATCATGATGTGATCTAATTGTAAACTATCTCATTAAATATACTAATATACTAAAATTACCGTCCAAAAGTATGTTACAATTGTAATGCATTCCAAGATGTCAAATCTATCAATCAATTTCATGAAGATATTAACATTTTTAAACCACTATCAAACAGGTTCCGTCCGTTAAAGTTACATTATTGATTTAACCTATGCAGAAAATCTACTAAATGTACACATGAAAATCAGGAAATTGGACGTCCACATAAGGGTTTGGTACAAGTATGTCTTAATTTGCAAGAGAGAATTGAAAATAGAATTTCATAACAGGACTGATACCCGCGCAGGACTCATCCATATTAGTGATATTTAGATAGACGATGGCGTATTCCTAGTATATTTATATGGTGTTGTCACTTTTTTGTGAAATACTAAACATCCGCAACCCCTTGGTTAGTGTTGTATCATATTGTAAATAACCAACAATGCCAATCAGACATTATCCATGTTCAAAGTGCTATAGAATTTACATTTGCAGCACATTTATCAATATTTTAAGGAGACAAATACTCCAGATGTTGTGTATAAATTATCAACCCATCAAGTAGAAACGCTATGTGTCTCTAGATGAAGTATACATCGTGAAATATGCGATCTTTGCGCCGAGAATAATAAGCCCAATAAGTGGTGCTTGGAAGTTTGACATTCCAAAGTATTTCCTTCAAAACGTGATTGTAGAAAATAGTTTTCTATGCATCAGAGAGTATAATTTACTCAGCACTGTTTCAGGATCTACTGAGAAAAATGAGCTTCGTGTCACTTAATGACTTATACCCAGATCTGATATTCGAAGAAATCGTGAAAGAATCAGCCTCCACTTTGTGGTGAAAACATCTTACAATAGATGCCTATAAGAAACGATAAAGACCAAGAGAAAGTATCCATAGAATGAACACTCGTTATAGTCATGAGAGCGATGGACTTAATAGGCGGCTGGAAAGCCTCCGTGGCCGAGTAGTTAGAGCTCCGCGCTCAAAATCACACGGTCTCTCACCTCTGGTCGGCGTGGGTTCGAATCCCGCTCGTGCCGGTAAGTGAGAACGTTTGCCAGTTTATTTTTGGAAGGTCGGTTGTCTCTTCCCAGGTACATTGTATCTGGGTTCTCTCTTAGACCAATAAAAAACTGGACGCCACCAGATAACTGAAAACTTGTTGAGTGTGGCGGAAAACAGCAAAACAATCAATCAATCATAGGCGGCTGTATACAATCTCATAGGCTTCAACTATCCCAGGCAAATTGAAATAAATCATAAGTTTGTGTGCTCCCATTGTCGCAAACCACGGTTTTGAGTCCACACTCCCTCCTGATGGAGAGAATCGAATAGAAGCACCCGTGGGTAACCGACGATGGTGTGCTCCTAGAGAATTAAATTGTTGAATGCCTTGAATGATATAGCCGTTTGATAATTCTTATAAATATTTCTATGACAACACAACATGAAGAACACAATTAGATTGTATCTTATCTGGAGTTGGAATTCCAAATAATGTTAGGTGAAACAACGGACTAAAACAATCGTGTGTGTTGTGACAAATCTATGCATGTGTGTTTGCTGTATAAACTTTTGCATAAATATGCCCAACGGTGTTTGCAAACTACATTTCATTCCTTTTAAGTTTGTCTAAATATTACATTAAAATCTTCATAAACCCAAAAAAAAAAACCTTTCATCATGCACCTTATTCGCTTGTTTCCAACGATCGTATCAAGATGTTTCGCCATACAGTCAGTGTTGTTTACTTATGTTACCTAGTGAACCGGAACTACCCAGTGAAATTACAAGCGGTGTCAAGGGGGGTTACTTTGTATACCGGTAGCTAACCATTACATGCCCACTCACAGTATATCGAGTAACATGAACATACGAAAAACACTGTTCTGGAAAATCCTAGTGAAGTATGCTAAAAATCCATATCATATATGTATGTCCTATCACCCCGAGTGGCCCCATAACAGTCCGAGGGCTGATATGTGGTCCGAGGGCTGATATGTGGTCCGAGGGCTGATATGGGGTCCGAGGGCTGATATGTGGTCCGAGGGCTGATATGGGATCCGAGGGCTGATATGTGGTCCGAGGGCTAATATGGGGTCCGAGGGCTGATATGTGGTCCGAGGGCTAATATGGGGTCCGCGGACTGATATGTGCTCCGAGGGCTAATATGGGGTCCGCGGACTGATATGGGGTCCGAGGGCTGATATGGGGTCCGAGGGCTAATATGGGGTCCGAGGGCTGATATGTGCTCCGAGGGCTGGTATGTGGTTCGAGGGCTAATATGGGATCCGAGGGCTGATATGTGGTCCGAGGGCTGATATGGGGTCCGAGGGCTGATATATGCTCCGAGGGCTGATATTTCGTCCGAGAGCTAATATGGGGTCCGCGGACTGATATGCCATATGAAATGGATTTCAGCGTGTAACATACTCAAATATTGTATACATACAGTATAGTGTTTTAGGAGGAAATTTTATCTGATAGCTGGGGTCCGAGGGCTGGTTTTACATGATGATATTCTATCTATCACAGGCAGGTTACTCTGTTGCATTTTAAAGGTAGATCAAGGAAGATTTGGTACATTGCCCGACTATGGTAAAAACCTTCATGCATGAATTTACTATTTAAAAACTTTAGTACATTAAATCACTGTAGTCATGAAAATCTTGATACATTGATATACCATGGTAAAATCTTGATACATTGATATACCATGGTAAAAGTCTTGATACATTGATATACCATGGTAAAAATCTTGATACATTGATATACCATGGTAAAAATCTTGATACATTGATATACCATGGCAAAAACCTTGATACATTGATATACCATGGTAAAAATCTTGATACATTGATATACCATGGTAAAAATCTTGATACATTGATATACCATGGTAAAAACCTTGATACATTGATATACCATGGTAAAAACCTTGATACATTGATATATCATGGTAAAAATCTTGATACATTGATATATCATGGTAAAAACCTTGATATATTGATATATCATGGTAAAAACCTTGATACATTGATATATCATGGTAAAAATCTGGATACATTGATATACCATGGTAAAAACATTGATTGTTACTAGCGAATACCTAATTTCCAGATTGATATGCATTTTTCGCGGACAGGTAGTTGATATGGATTATTGTGACGTCATCTGTATCACAGGGTGCGGAATTGAATAAAATGTACGTAAGAAATAAAGATCAAGTTTTCGTGAATGCTGCAGGATAACCTCTGAGGTCGAGAAATGTTGTTTAAAAATCTAAATGCCGATGGAGGCGTTTCAAACAACATTTCTCAACCTGTGATGTTATCCTGCACCATCCATGAAAACATGAACTACCACAGATGCCTGAAGTGTGGGAAGCTTGTATAGATCTTATGTTCATAACACCAACACCCCCCCAACCCGAATAGTATCTCACAAGTGGTCATCTCAAAAGCTTACAGAAGGTACAAACTGACTATTCAGAACGACTTCTGAGGGTGATCAGTGGGGATATAACATATTTTGGATAAATGTTTGGTTCTGTATAAAATAATTTCATTGGGATGCGGGGGGTGGGAGTGGGGTGGGGTAGGTACATAAGATCTATACAAGATATCCACACTTCAGGTGCCTGTGTGAACTAGTACAACTCAAAAATATACAGCCGATCGTTTACCTATACAGGTTCGAATTAGGTCAACGTGACGTCATGGCAGTTTCAGAAACGGATTTGTCGTAGGCTTACATATTTTTTGTGCTGACGAAAAAGGTGAGATGGTAGGGTATACAATATTTCATGCATTTAATTTGATGTTGACGGATTATACATCTGCTTTGAATACACAATCCAAGATAAATATACACATGAGGAAGTTGGATAATTTGTACATCACCATGTTTGTTTACGTCAATCAACTTCGAAGTAAAAACGATCGATTTGTATTGAATTAAAATTACTCTTCCGTCATTTATAAATTTGATTTGCAACATAAATTGATTGTGTTTTTCATTAATATAAAACTGAATCATCAGTTATCGACTTTATTGTTGTATTAGCGAAACACAAACTGCACGTGAGATGTTTATCGATTTTCTCATAATCCGTTCTTACGTATGAAAGTATATCGCAGAATAATGAACAGGGCATTCTTTTGGACTTTGCAATATCCATGGTAGAATGCAATATCACAATATTTAAAATTCATATTGTATATGTAAGGTGAAGATAACGAATAGTGATCAATCTCATAACTCCTATAAGCAATACAAAATAGATAGTTGGGCAAACACGGACCCCTGGACACACCAGAGGTGGGATCAGGTGCGTAGGAGGAGTAAGCATTCCCTGTTGACCGGTCACACCCAACGTGAGTCCTATATCTTGATCAGGTAAACGGAGTTATCCGCAGTCAAAATCAGTGTGCCAAGAACGGCTTAACAATCGGTATGAAACACGTCAGACAGCATCTGACCCAATGCGAGGTTGTATTGACAAACTAGATCGTTATAACGACCATATAATTTGCGAAATGCTGACTTCAATCGAGACGGTTGAAACCCCTGTACCATCAACTTGTTTGTCAGTAGCTTACCTCGATTCAAAAACTGACTATACGCAGAACAAGCTCTTGCATATCGAATCAGTTGAGATATATAAACACCATATGCAGGTGATAATGGAATATTGCTACATAAATATGGAGAAGCTGAAATCATCCCGTTTGTCATACAGTTGAGTTGTCAGTTTGCCGTTAATGCCTACTTTCAATAAAATATGTAAGTATGAAGCAGAAGTGGACGACTCTGTGGTGTCCTTTATTTCGAGCTCACAGGGATATATCAAATCGACATATGAATGAAAGCTATTATTGTTAATAGACAAAACGTCATCGATATATCTAAATGTCGAATTGAAGGCCACAGCGAGAGATTTTTTCTTCTCGCGTAAAAGTTTTTGAATATGAAATATGAAATAAGCTAATTGCTGCATGCAAAAAAACAACAACAACAATAACAAAAAAACAAACAAACAAACAATCACATAAATTGAATATTTACAGGATGTATTACAAAATCGTCGTCATGTAAATAACAACTGACTAGTATAATGTAATATTTCCATCAAATAATGAAATCCCATTAGAGCATTTCTCACTCATATTGAGACGTCTCTAGCTTCAGTGTAAGTGATTTTATGATCTACGCATGACGCTCAAGGCCGAAGCACTGAGAGTTATTTATCGGCCAACATAAATATCAATGTGAAATAATACACTGTGTCAATGAAGTACAATATTTATATTATAGTTATGTTACATCAACATCATATAAACAAATAAACCCTGTGCATATATTTAATATCCCATGCACTACATACATGTCAGACAGTTATGTTGTTACATTTCTTCAGAGTTTTTTTCAAAAAGGAAGTCAAAATATGGGACTGGTTTTACGAGAGGCAAGATGGAGTGGATGTATCAACCAACCAACCAACCCATCCCCCACCCCCGGATGTTTATACAAGTAGCGGACATCGTTTACCAAAGAGAGAGCAGATACATATGAATAGCTTAGTGTTACGTTATTGACAAACATCCAGAGTGAATTATCTTGAATTAAAAGAAATATGGCAAGTTTAAATTCATTGTTGGAATGAGAAATCAGAGAACAGAATTAAAAAATAGTCGAGTACATTGTTGTAGTAGATGAAAATTTGAAATGGAAGAGGGTAATTTACTGTGAATCACAGGATGTCGTGAAGAACTACATATACAAATGTGACTATAAAACAACATGACCTATATATATTGAGGTTTGTGAGCAGCACTTGAAATAAATTTTCAAATAATGGTGGACAATTCTCTAAAATCAATATAGTAAATTAAGGAGAGGGTCGAAGGTTTGTATTGAGCGAAAAATTGGTACCATCTTCCAAGATCATGAATTATTGCTAATCCTTATATGTAAGACTTTAAATACAAAAATCAACAAAAGCAGCGCATGAAGTTTGATTTACATACAATGTGGTACTTACAGCCTCTGTTTTATAAAATCTGTCATGGGCGAATCTGGCCACAAGGCATGTTTTCCCAGTAAAGGCATATCCTAGCAATACTGTTTTAACAGGTAATTCACTATCATCAGATTTCCCCATTCACGATGATTTCATTACCCGTCTACCACACACTTAATACACACAAACTATTGAGCGAGTGAATGCTCATCAGTTAAAACATACTTAACGTGTACAGATACTATGTTTCCCTGTCGATGGCTGTGCACAAGGAAAGTAAACATGATTTTCTGAAATATGACAACAAATCCACTGATTGTAATATGTGTATGATGAAATTATTTAAGGAAATTCTTTGGGAAAAACAAAGAAAAACGGGGATAGTAAAGAATAAGGGACTGGAAAGAAGAAGTCAATGGGTCACACTGCTCCAATGATTAATCTTGCCTATACATATATCTTCCCCTGTTGTACTCTACCAGGATCATAGTATGAGGACACCTGTGTTTACACTTTGTGTGGGATGCTCTTTGATTTGACAAACATTATTCTTGAAGTTATTGGAAGACCCTCTTTTTAAAAAAAAAAAACTATACATTCCTATGTACAAATGTAAACTACATGAGCACACTAAGCGCATATGAATTTGACAAATTGCAAATACAGATTTTAGAAGGAATTTTTATCATAGATTTTTTCTTATTTTATGCATCCAATTCAGATTCTGCTTTGACTTCATAGGTCACGGTTGACCTCATAGGTCACGGTTTGAATAAATCTAACTTACGTTACAGGTAGATATTTGCAAATTACTTTAACAAAATTAGGCTTGTGGTTTTCAACTGACAGCGAAAAAAATATTTTAAGATTTATTTTAATACACAATCTCCCTAAATGTGGCCCCACCCTGACCTTTGACATCATGATTTGAACAATTTGCAATACGCACCACATAAAAAAACTTGTAAAATAATTTGACAAATTTAAGCCTTGTCCTTCTTGAGAACATTTTAATACATTTTCCCCATACATTCCTATACGTAAAACGTTTCAACCCAAACTGTGGTCTGTCCTGCCCCCTGGGGTCATAGGTTGAACACCATATGAGGATACCTACATACTAATATGACAAATTGTAGAATCCCTGTTCTTGAGAAGATATTTCAAAAAATTTTCTAACATAATCTTTTAAAATATGAAACATGAGGCCCATTGGCCGTAATGGTCACCTGGCCATCCACAACCAAACAGTAAGTCTTTCAATTGACAAAAATATCAATGTTACTTACAATGTAGTTGCACAATGTACTTTATAAAATGATAGCATGATTTAATAAAATACAGTGAGCAAATATCGTAAAAATAAAATCAGTAAAAAATGTCATTTGTTATATCAAACTTTATTTTGTGTTAAAGACATTCATCGTGTCATCAGCGCATTACCCCATACATTTGTGTATGTGCGCCCTTCCTTATCGAAGCAGTAGATGTATGCAAGGTGAAGATAACGAACAGTGATATGTTTCTATTCAGCTGAGCCCTATACACTCACCCACATTCAAATAGGTGACTACACCATGGCAAAACTTTAATAGATTTCTAAACGTTTGTCCAATACATCATTTATATTAAACATTTATATCATTTACAGCTCACTCGGGTAACAAAATAAAGATCTAAAGCAATAAAATGCACTCATCCCCTTCAAGACCAGCACTTTTTCACAAGAGGGTATAAAATCTAAAACTTTTGTAGACATATTTACGCTTTCTCTAACTATGCATTTAATTTAAATCATACTTCAAAAACTGAACAAATTCCAGCCATCAATCATTTTAACCCCGTCCCACCTGACCCTGACCTTTTACCCTAGGAACTATGAAATGCAAAACTTGTATATAACTATATACTTTCTCTAATATATGCATTCAGTTTACATTCAATGCCCGCAAAACAAAAAACAAATTTCAACCATTGGTAATTTAAAAAAAAAACTCCCAAAACTTCTTGTCCCTGGTCTCCTGCTCCAGGGCACTTTATTAAGTTTTTGTTTACAGATTTATCCTCTGTTTAAAAGTGAATTATCAAAAGTATTACTTAACGACGAAGATTTTGTGACATTAATAATAGCCATTTACATTTACTGGCACTATGACCTTAACTTCTCTCCTGGCTGGAGGTCATGAACTTTAGAAATTTTGCAGACAACTTTATCGTCTTTTTAAAAATGCATTCAGTTTACATTCAATATTAACAGAACAAAAGAAAGAGAGTAATTTATACATGTACTACATGTGTATGACGATTTTTGCCCTGCTGTAGTCTGAACCATAATCCATGAACCAAGAAATTTACAATTTTGGTGGAAGACTTCCTGCTCTTTCTGAATATGCTGTCAGTTTTTATTTGGTATTAACAGAAGAAAAGAAGAAAAGTTTTGAACATTACAGAAATTAGTCCTTTCCTGGCACGGTAAATATCAAAATCATAAAAAGTCAGGAAAACGTCGGATATTTCGGACTATACAGACATTAACATTATATACCAATTTGGTCCCCACCCTAGAATCCAAACTCCTGACCGGGGGGGGGGGGGGGAGGGGTCATGAAATTCACAACCTTGATAGAGGATTTCCTAATCATTCAGTTTTCCTTTCAGATGTGAGAATAGTCAAAGTTTGGCAATATTGTCCCGTCCGTGGGTCCCTAGAGTGCAAAAGTAATAAAATGTATAATTTGGGTTCATCTTGTCATGTTAGTTACCAAATATAATGATTTTTAAATTATCAAAAAGAATTTGAATACGTGTATTTGTTTTGTTCAATGGCAGCTGAAATGCAAGTTCTGCTTTTCTAGACCTGACAGAGAAGTTTAAAATGTGTAAAGTTAACAACGATATACTTTAATTCGTACATCTACCGGAAACCTAATTACATGCAAATGTCTTCTGAACAATACAATTGTTGATCATATTGTACATTAAAGCTAGTACATTGTTACCCGATTGAACATCAACGGAAAAATCTCGAGTGTTTAACAAAATCATTGGAGGAAGTTTATAAATATTCAGGCAAACACACTCACTAACACACACTCACTACAACACGTTTTGTTTGAATAGAATTGTGTTCATAGCTCACATGATTTGGATTACAGTTGTATATGTACCTTCGATTTTATTATTGATTTTCTACTATTACAATAATATAAGTTAACTGTTCTAATTCAAGGGCAGGTGATGGAGAGAGAGAGAGAGAGAGAGAGAGAGAGAGAGAGAGAGAGAGAGAGAGAGACAAAGATTCTACAACAGAAAAGTTAAAAAGACAGATTTGCTAATGGGATTGTGTGTGTATTTGTGTATACTATATAACTATTTTCGTGTCAACTTAACATTGGGCGATTCTTCAGGTGGATGAAAAATGTTTGAGGTGAAATGATTTCCTCATTGGTAAACAATGATATACCTATTATGTACGTATACAAGTACAGGTGAAATACATATATTGAATTTATATTTACTGTATTAAAACCTGGACTGTGTGTGTGTGTGTGTGTGGGGGGGGGGGGGTTGTAACACGATTGTTTCTGTTCTACCCCTTACATGCATAGCTCCTGTTTTCCTATAAGTTGTACCTCATGTAATTAGATTTCCTAAAGAAAAGATAGCGATTGCGGTAACCTAGTCGTAGAGTGCTAATTTTACGAACGGTCGGAGGTCCAGGGTCACGTCAAATTAAGACATTAAAATAAGTAGCTACTGTTTCTCTATCAAGCGTCCGACGTTGTAAGCGAAAGTTTCGGGTGTTTTGGACACTAGTAAATCTAGAGGTCCTGTGTAACGGTAAGCGTTAGCACGATTCTAACGGAACCCTCAACAGTGTGGCTTTGCGAGCCATGCATACGTCATGCATTGTCACATCCATCATCTGGTGACGCTTTTCTATGGGTAAAAAATTCTCAAATGGGGTGTAATTACAAAAAAGCAAGAGGCCCATGGGCCACATCGCTCACCTGAGTCACCTTGGCCCATATCTGAAGACTTTCCATATATATTTGCATGTAAAACCTTAGTCCCTATTATGGCCCAAACTACCCTTTGCAAACTTGAATCTACACTATATCAAAAAGCTTTCATGTAAATGACAACTTCTTAGGCCCAATGGTTCTTAAGAAGAAGATTTTTAAAGCTTTTTCCTATATTTGTATGTAAAACTTTGACACACCCCCCCCGCACTTGTGGCCCCATCCTACCCTCCGGGGGCCATGATTTGAACAAACTTGAATCTGCAATATGTCCCAGTGGTTCTTGAGAAGAAGATTTTTAAATGACCCCACCCTATTTTTGCATTTTTGTGATTATCTCCCCTTTGAAAGGGACATGGCCCTTCATTTGAACAAACTTGAAAGCCCTTCACCCAAGGATGCTTTTGGCCATGTTTGGTTGAAATTGACCCAGTGGTTCTGGAGAAGAAGTCGAAAATGTGAAAAGTTTAACAGACAGACGGACAGACAGACAGACGGACAGACGACGGACAAAAAGCGATCAGAAAAGCTCACTTGAGCTTTCAGCTCAGGTGAGCTAAAAATCTAAGGAAATAATAAGAAACGAAAGAAAATAGTAAACCTTCAACTTGCATGTTTCTTCAAATCAAATTTCTCTATTTTATTTCGATAAGAGATAAAATTCAAATTCTATCGGTACACCCTGTATAATAATGAACAGAATGTTTACAGAAACATTCTCACTACGTATTACTACTTACACTTTCACTCTTTTCTGCAAACTGGCCACATGCATACCTAGTTACGAGACAAGTTTTCCCTGCGTCGCACCTCCCCAATGTCACGACTTTGAAAGAGCAAGATAGTGTTCCCGATGAAGCCATTGCTGCAGTCTCATTAAACATTACAATGTTAATTTTGGCAACTTATCTTTTATTTCCTATCAAATTTCCTTGGTTACATGGCTCGAAGGACTGAAATCAAGGAAATTATTTGTATCGGTTGTTCTTCCGTTTTCAACTCGGAATGAAGCCGTACCACAACACAAGTACATAGCAGATGTTCGAATGAAATTAAAATTAAAATGCTTTATTTCAACGAGTATATGTTTTTTTCCCCAGTATTTATTAAAGAAAGTGTAATCATTAATGAAATAGATATCGAAACTTTTTTAAACCGGCCGACTTCCGGAATGAATGAAAGAGCTGGATTAGAGGGGTGACCGTTTGACCGAAAACTTTGCATTTAGTTACATTTTGTCTCAATTATCATTAGAATTCTTCGTATCACGTACCATTTTAAAATACAATGCACAAGTGTCATTATAAATAAAATAAATGACTAACATGTTTACTGTTTTATTTTTAGCACTGGAATTAAATAAACACAAACATTTTCATAATAAATAAACAGGCATGTACCGGATGGAAACACTTCATAAAAAATAGCACTGCATTTTGTGCGGGGTAAAGTCTCGTGCTAGCAAGATCAAATGGTCAAATTTCACCTTTAAGAACAAATGAAACATATTGCAGGAAATAATTTCCTCTTTCAATTGAAGTCTTAATTTTTACAGATTATATTTTATTGAATAACACGTGATCGGAATAGTTTTTGTTATCTTTTTAAGTTTTGCTTTTTCAACCAAAAAAAGAAAAAAAGACACTTCCATCATAAGATCATTGATTTACTACAAATGAACATCTTGCATGTCAATGTGTCCCCATGTCATCATTTTGTGAATCAACATAATTTCATAGCATTATCAATTTTTAGTGTTATTTTTAAATCAAATCACTGCACTTTCGATACTCAGTTGTTAAATCAATTATTAATGGACAAAATTATACCACTTAATTTTGGTTTTATCTACATGCATAACTGGACCCCCAACGGAAATAATCCCTTATGGCTTTTGGAGGCTTTCCAACATGGAGTGTGTTTTCAACTTACATGTAACTATTCTACATGCATGTACATACTAGAAAAAGAGATATTTCCAAGTATAGTAATCACGATTAAGTGATTTCTTAAATTTTACAGTGATTCAGTTTCTGTGATACTCTTAACCATGATTGTAAAGATGTCGTTTACCAATTGAATGTGCTTCTTATCTGATTAACATAAATTAATAAAAACGTTGGTGTAATCGATACACAAGGTATTGTTCACTTTAATCCCGGCGATCTGAAATTGTCGTGTGGTATAATTATAGGCGGAAATCAAATTAAATCGGCTTAATTACATGCAATACCAGAGGTAATTGACACGAGAGAACCCGTCTTCCTGATGTAATTATCAAAGATAATAGAAAACATGAAGAAAACACAAAGAGGTGTCCGGGAAGCGCAGAGGTACCGCTCTCGTTTCTCACCGCTGAAATCCCGAGTTCGATCTCCGTGATTAGCAGTGGTTAATTGTATGCAAGAGGGTATGGTGGTCCCCCGTTCGAACACGTGGGTTTGCTTCGGGTACTCCGGTTTCCTCCCACATAAATGGCCCCCTAGCGCCAACAACCATGCGTCTACCCATTGGAAATAAGCTTTACGTATATTTGTATGTGTAGATGTATATACCGAATAAAGTTTCTTTTTCTTCTTTTTTTTTTTACCTATATACTCTTGATCATATCCACTGCCTATGCATTGAACAAATTTCAAAAGAAATCTATATACAAAATATGAAAATTCTAGTATTCTTTTTTTTAATAGTTCAGGAAATATTGAATACGTCAGATTTTAATGAAAAGTAGGTCAAACTTCCAAGTCAAGACCAAACACCAAGATATAACAAGAACTAGCCATTAAGAATCTACATATATACAAAATATGAAAGCTCTGCCTTTAATAGTTGAAGAGATAATGATTACACTGAAAGTCCGGTCTTTTAAAAAGTAGGTCAAGGTTACAATAACAAACACGATTGTAACAAGGTCTTGTCTAGCTGCAGAACTGTAGCTCTCTGAGAAAACATTGAGAGAGATCAGAGAGCTACAGATCCATCCCTTATAAAAACCTTCGATTTACGACACACAAAAAGCTACGCACGGTCGAGGCCTCATATCGTTGTATTCTTATGTTGCCGTCTCGTTTTAATATCAAAAAATTTCTAACATATTTTCCTACTATGCTTGTGTCCAAACATACCTTCAAATATTTATTAAAGGTTTTTATAAGGGGTGGATCTGTAACTCTCTGATCTGTCCCAATATTTTCTCAGAAAGCTACATATGAAAAAAATATCGTAAATAGTTCAGGACATCCATGTATAAAATACTTCAGATTTTTATTAAAAGTGGGTCAAACTTCCAGATCAAGGTCACAAAATTACACAAGTCTTGTCGTAAAGAATGTATATACAAACTATGAAAGCCCTATCTTAAATAGTTCAAGAGATATTTTTAAAGATTTTTTTTCTATATAACAGCATGTAAAAATTGTTTCCCCTATTGTGGCCACACACTACCCCCAGGGACCATGATTTGAATAAACTGGAATTTTCTCTATAATAGGAAGCTTTCATGTAAATTTCAACTTTTTTACCCAGTGGTTTTTGAGAAGAAGATTTTCCCTATATATTTCCATGTAAAACTGATACCTATTGTGGCTCAACTCTACCCCCGGAGGCCATGATTTATCAAACTTGAATCTACATTTATTTATGACAAGAAGCTTTCATGTAAATTTCCACTTTTTTGGTCCAGTGGTTCTTGCGATGACTTTTTAAATGACTCTACCTTGAGAAGAAGATTTTAAAGATTTTCCCTATATATTCGCATTTAAAACTTTGATTCCCAATTGTCGTTGTAGATACACATTGGCATTGAAGAGTTACCCCCCTGAAAGTCGCTCTTTATCTACAATGATAAGGATTCCCAAATGATTTGGACAAATTTGCAGTGGCGCCCCCCCCCCCCTAAAATTTTCAAATTTAAGGTAAATCGCGGTATCTTGCTTCGGAAAATGTACTAAACGATTAAAGAAGCAATAATTTCTTCCACTCTCGGAGAAATAAATGACAAAATCTTTTGATTTCTTGAATTACTTTATTGGGAGAACTTAATTTTTTCCAAAAAAAAAACACCTTAAAATGTGGGTCATTTTATTAATTTCATCTTATTAAAATGATAGAAAATAGTACAAATGACTAAATAGGAGAAATATTTCAAGCCCCATAAAATCTGTAAAATCCAGGAGCTTCGTCCTGGACCCACTGCCTCATAAAGTGGCGCCCCCCCCCCCCCCCCCCCGTAACCACAATTCCTGGATCCGCCCCTGATTTGTATTGAGGGTTCATATATTAACTGGAAAGATCTTACCAAATGTGCAACAAAAATCAATAAGAAGTATTTTTTTCCATGCCAGTCTTGCTTATCCTTTAAAGTTTGTTTTCCTCTTCCAGTTTGTGAACAATATCAGAACATTATGGTTGGTAAGCGTACATATGTAAGTCAAAATCTCCAGGATCTGACCTGGATTTCTCGAAGCAATCTTAAGTCGAAACTCGGACTTAAGTCGGAGATTTTACTCAAATCCTGACTGTTTAAATAAAAGTAAACTCAAATTTAAGTTTGAGATTTTTTCGAGAAATTCAAGCTCGCGTGGTTGTCTTGAACTGTAGCTCTCTGATGGGTGGGGGGTAGGATAGACCAGAAAGATACAGATCTACACACTGAAATAAAATCAACAACTACAAAAAAACTCCCGATTTACAATGCACCTTCCTCCGAAAAAGATAGAGAATTAACACAAAAGGACTAGTGTGAAACTAGTGTGTAAAGCTATCCGTAATGAACAAACAGGCACTAGTGTTAAACTAGTGTGTAAAGCTATCCGTAATGTACAACCAGGTACTAGTGTGAAACTAGTGTGTAAAGCTATCTGTAATGAACACCAGGTACTAGTGTGAAACTAGTGTGTAAAGTTATCCGCAATGAACAAACAGGTACTAGTGTGAAACTAGTGTGTAAAGCTATCTGTAATGAACAAACAGGTACTAGTGTGAAACTAGTGTGTAAAGCTATCCGTAATGAACAAACAGGTACTAGTGTAAAACTAGTGTGTAAAGCTATCCGTAATGTACAACCAGGTACTAGTCTGAAACTAGTGTGTAAAGCTATCCGTAATTAACAACCAGGTACTTGTGTGAAACTAGTGTGTAAAGCTATCCGTAATGAACAACCAGGCACTTGGATCGAAAGGAAATTGTTTAACTAAAGATTGAATTTAGCTAGTGGCTAAAACGAACAAACCCCAATACCTAAATACAACTAGACACACACAACACATATCTCTACAAAAGAAAAGCCTGAGACCCATGGTTAAAGTCGGCATGGCTCTATCATGTCTATAGGGGTAGCTCTGAAGATAAACACGTGTACTCTAATTTGATCAACTTTGTTTCTTTCTTCTTAACAATTTTACTTACAAATAGTGAAAGGGATTGGGCAGTAGCCATAGCCTATTTTAGCACTCCCCTGTGAAATGAACTTGATTGAATTCATTTTGTACGGTAAAAAGTTCGTATGGTTTGCAGCAAGTGTCTTTAACTGAACATTTAACTCATATTACTTAGGAAAGGATAAGGTAGTTGATATGTCTCTTCCTATACTCATTGACAAGGTTTAGTTGACGGATGAGGCCAAAACATCATAAAGTCTACGTTCCTTCTCACCTGAACAAATACCTAACAATTGATTAGAATCTATTGTGCAAATAAATGAAACGCTGTGAAAACAAATTTACCATGCATATAATATTAGTGCAACATATATGTACACCACGTGCTTACATTCATGATCGTAATAATTCTGTGTCGTTTCATGAAAGAAGATATCGACATTGTATCATATTCATGTTGTTATACATTTTGTACAGTGCAAATAAAACGATGCGACCATTGGTTAGACTCGCGCAGTCCTAGGACGTGTATAATGCGCGTGGATAGCTGGTAAACTCGTTCATTACGTGCCTTACATGTAAGATTATGTGTTATTTCGCAGTAAGTTTAATACACTCCCATCCTCCGTAAATCCCCACCCTCCACATTATAGTAAATATACTGAATATCAAATGCTATTCGTGTGCACTGCAAATGTTGAATTATAGTGAGGAGGGCCCAAATTAACACCACCTGTAATACACTGTAATTAGTCGAACCTTGGTGATATGTACGCCAGGTGCTCGGCTTTAATAAGGACCCTCTCCACACTTTATACAAATGGGTTTTTTTTCCAGAAATTAAGAAAATTATATCGTATATAAATATGTAGTTCTTGCGATTATCTGGACTTTTTCAGCAGGGGGTATATCTCATTCTGTCCCAGGAAAAATCTCCAAAGACGATCGAAGAAGTGATGATCAGAGATTTGAAATGGCAAAGATACATTCCGTAACTTTATCTTGGTCTCATATACAATGATGCATAATGATGAAACCACTTCATTTGATTACAAATTGTGTATAACATTGTAATATTGTATAACATTGTAATATTGTATAACATTGTAATATTGTATAACATTGTAATATTGTATAACATTGTAATATTGTATAACATTGTAAATTTAATTTCAGTTTATTGTATTGTACACAAAAGTGTATATTGCTCTAACTGCAGAACAGTACATGCAACATGAACTTTGAACTCTCCCTAAACATATGGCCTAGTCTCATTTTCACATTAACCTCTAGCTGGTGTTAATTTTCTATGAATGAAATATTCTTGAGTACACCAAATAAGCCAAGTTTGTCACAGTACAATATATTACAATGAGACAGATTGCTATTAAACATCACTAACTGGTTACCATCCCCTATTGGGTGTAGACGTGTGCTAATAGAATACACATAATAATATTAAACAATTTCAACAAATTACCATTACTTATTCCATTAAAATAAAGTAGAAGTAATATTGTAATTATGAAAACAAGACCACTTTTAATCTAATTATGGGAAGAAATTTGCCTGGACTTGAAATATTTTGATTACTTTTGATCACATTTAAATATAATTACTTTATATATAAAAAAGAAAAGTTTAAAAAAAAAAACTTTTTTACAATTACAACATTATTGTTTTACAACATACAGTGAACATTTTTTCATTGGTAGCTTTCCTGAGAAGGATATTCCTATTAAATGAATTTGCAGGAAATACTAAGAAGTAAAACCTTTTTGTTACACAGATTTCTTGTATCATTTGTACATAATTTATGTATGCTATAGATCTATGGTGAACAGAAGTCCCAATCTTTTGACATTTATTTGTCAACATCAACTGTATCAATTACACTGTGAATTAACCTAGTATACATAATACTAAGTTGCTTGATATATTAGCTTTGGCCCACTGAGCACTCAGTGATTGTTATTTCACATGTACACGACTGCAGTGCAGTGGACAAATGCATCCTATAAACTTCATCTAATGACATTTTGAAGTCGAAAAACTGATCTCCATCTAAAGATATCATACATGTGTCTATAGTGTAAGTAGAGAAAATTATCCCTTTCCTCAACTGTACTTTACAACCAGTGGTCAGTTTAAACATCTGTAAGGGAGTGGTATGATTGGATCATATTAAAAGGGAGCGGAGTGATTGGATCATACAGACATTTAAAAATGACCATTGGTTGTGAAATACAACTGAGGAAAGGGATAATTTTCTCCAATAGAAGTATTTGACACAAGTATTCGTATTCTACTTTCGAAATGAGATGAGGGTTTTTTTTTTATCAATTTTAAAATGTTATTAGATCTACATGGTCATGATGGTGATGGAAAAACTTGAATGTTCAGCAGGCCTTGGTTAATGTCGACAGTTTACATTAATAAATTGGTGAAATCTTCTAATTTATTCAAATTTTTCAACTGGATAGGTGTAAGTAATAAATTTACAACATGTTTGGACCGATTAGATAAGTACTGGACCAGTACCTACACAGTTATGCTTAAAAGCTGAGGAGCTATAACTTCTTTCTAATTATAAGAATACAAGCTGAAAGCTACATAGTGCAGTGTTAAATGCCTCTGTTGAATCTTATTTCTATTGCTGAAATTGGGTAGCCTATAATAAACGTTACAAACCTTCCTCTATTATACACATCAAGGCTACCCAGACTGTGAACGTGCATCAACTTGAATGGTCGGTCTTCATATTAGATTTCATGAAAGCATTATAAAATTATGTTGTACACACCAGTATGGTACTAAATAACCATACGAATGTACATCTATTGAGCACACACACGATAAGAAAGAAAACAGAAAAGTGTCTACTTACGTTTTGATAATTGCTGGTAAATCTTTCGTGGACATATCTAGAGACGAGGCATGTTTTCCCAACGTAAGCTTTTCCTAACAGAACGATTTTGATCTGTAGCTGTCCATTTTTATTGCCACTGGATGCCATTACATTACAACTATTATACTAAGTCACTTAATGATCTGTCATTACAGATTTTTACTGTTTTTGGAAAACCGAAAGTAAGATAACGACGCTAAAAAAGAAACTAAATTGCTCAGACACATAATTTCCGAATTCGCACACATGACTTCTTTTTTTTTTAAATCAGTGAATAGATCCCCCAAAACGGTGTTTTTCACTAGATTGTTTACATCAAAGCCGTAATCTTTTGAACAACTTGTAACCTACTGTTGAAATGCACTATAAGTTCTTATCGTTCTAGAAACCAATATTCTCTTTAGAGAAGTCGAGAGACATACCCTTCGTTGTATGATGATGAAGGCTATGCCTCTCGACTTCTCTAATATAAAGAGAATAGAAACCAAGGGTGGCATATTTCTGCCATCATACATAATTTGTATTTAATCAAGTAATGTTTTAGTTTAAACAATATTTATTTGTAAATAATTCGATAATGTATACAAACAAAGTCTTATACATGAAATAGATTGAGAAACAAGCCAAAAGGTTTTGATTTTTCAAATAATAAAAAAAAAAACTTAAAAGGGCAACCGTAAAAATGCTTTCATGTTCATAGTGTGTCATCCACTTAACTACGGAAAGCACAGGGGTCTGTCACGAAATATTTGCAACGAGGCCCCTGTGCGGAAAGTAGCAAGTACTAAACGCCGGATCTAGTAGTGAGGTACAAAAGATGAGTCAATATCTCCATTAATATACAGTATTGATTTAATTTGGTAAAAAGATATAGCATATCTGGAGCAAGGGCTATCAGAACATATACACGTATTTTTAAGGTGCATGTAATTTGACAAAATATATGTAAAAAGAGTCCCAAACTTAGGAGAGGTAGGGGGGAAATGATGTCGGAATAAAGTAGACGGCATTGAGTAATGGAGAATAACTCTTAAAGTATTCCTTGTATCTTTATTCGGTCAACGAATAAAGCATCTGTGGACCAAAGGCTATCAGGAAATATCTACTTTTTGTGATTTAATTAAAGTCAAATGAGGAAAAGTCGCCACGGTGCCAGAATGAGTAGAAGTTGAAAAAAAAAATCGTTATTAAAATGAAGAACTCGACATTGAAGAGACGCTGATATTTCCTAAAGTGTTAATCGTGTTTTCATAAACAGAAAATATATGGACCAAGGGCCTTGAAGTTAAATATTATAGGTAAAACCGTAATCAATTGGGAAATGAAAAAAAAGCTATGCCAGAATGAAAAATATTCATTTTTTCGTGTACATTTTCAGACACATCTGATGAAACCATCCACAGCCAGTCAAACACTTCGAGGTGTGAAAAAACAACATGGTATGGGTACCTGCTATCATCACATTTTAGCGACGCGTTTTAAAATAGTTGATAATATTTCGGACACAAAGAAAACCATTAATTTAAAACAATTATCAAAAAACAGTTTAAAACGTAAAAATGAATAAATCTGGAAGAAAAATAAACCCGGGTACAGATGACTATATAATAAAGACATTGTATCTGTTCCAGATTACACCGCTGCCGCCATGGAAAACGATCCCATTGAAATCAAAGATGAAGGGGGGAAAGGAGAAGGATTTAAATAGGGACGATGAAGATTGGGTTCATGGTCTCAAAAATGCACACGAGGAAAATATATTAGATTCCAGAGGATTGTTATGTTCCGATATTATGAGGACGGCGATGAAAATTGTATCAAAGCAGTTCAAATTTCAAACGACAAATTTCGCTCCGATTCTTTATGATGAATCCTTTACTTGGAAATGTAATAAAAAGATATCAGCCACCTTTCTTACCTTTCGCTCAAATACATTACACATGTAGATATCATTGGGTTTTATCATTTCAGACGTCACGGAACAAATATAAGTTTTTTAAGATAGCTTAAAAGGGTGAAGATAACGAACAGTGATCAATCTCATAACTCCTATAAGAAATACAAGATAGAGAGTTGGGCAAACACATACCCCTGGATATACCAGAGGTGGGATCACTTGCATAGGAGGAGTAAGCATCCCCGTGAACCCTATATCTTGATCAGGTAATCGGAATTATCCGTAGTCGAAATCAATGTGCCAAGAACGGCTTAACAATCAGTATGAAGCACGTCAGACAGCATTTGTCCCAATGATAGTTTTTATGGACAAACTAGATCGTTATAATGACCATAGAATTTGCAAAGCATTGACTTTAAATGCGACTGTTGAAACTCCTGCACCATTAACTTGTTTGTCAGTAACCTGCCTCGATTTAAAAACTGACCATACACAAAGCAAGTTCTTGCATATTGAATTGGTTGAGAGATATAAACACCATATGCAGGTGATAATGGAATATTGTTACATAGATATGGGTAGTTGACGAAACATCCTGTTTATCGTAAAGTTGAGTTGTTAGTTTGCCGTTAATATCCATTTTCAATAAAATATCTCAGTATGAAGCAGAAGTGGACGACTCTGTGGTGTCTTCGAGGGATATATCGAATCGACATATGAATGAAAATTATCATTGTTAATGGATTATACGTCGTCGATATATCTAAATGTGGATTTGAAGGCCACTGCAAGAGATTTTTTCTTCTCAAGTAGAAGTTTTTGAATAAATTCTGCTTCATAAGAATATAAAAACAGGTCAGCTAATTAAGGAGCACAATTCGTGCCCATGGGGATTTCAACAGACTGTTTAAAGATCTGATCACAAAAAAAAACCAAACCACGAAGATATTGTCAATGAGGAACTCCAGCATATTTTTAATTTCAACTTCAGAATATTTGTGCGTGGAATCAGAGTGGTGTTTAACAAGGTAATTTTTTGGATGACTGATCACTAGATATGAATATTTCCGTTTTCCATTTCTGTTGAAGAAGCAACTGTCTATGATGTCAAAAAGTCTAGTCTTTAATTTATCGTGAGGAATGGTCAAGTAAAGTGTTGAAAAGTCGTACGTTTTGATGTTGTTGATTTGAGAAAAGTTTTGCAATTTTAAATTTACTATAAGTTTTTTTAGAATCCACATTTGATTTACAGAGCTTCTGGCATATGTAGTAGCACAGTACGTTTAAAGTTTCTCCTTCATAGCTGTTAATATTTTAGTGAGGAGCAAAGATAGGGGCATGGTAGAACATTAACCGGATCCAGTAATGTATCTTTGTTTGTAAGTGTTTGTAAGGTTTTTTTAATGAAATTTAGGAATCCAGTATATGTACAGTAAGTCAGTAACTCATATCCATCCATCCCATTGACTGGGATATTAAATGTGTCTAAAACTGTAGCATGGTTTTGAAGAATTTCATCTTTTGAAACGGCAGTTGTAGTATAAGTACGATTACCAAAAGTGAAATTAGAAATACAGTTGTAATAATAAACCTTACAAATAAAGACAATGTTGTTACAAGGTTTGTCAGATAGAACCAAAACATATTCCTTATGTAACCTATCTAATTCGTTTATCACTTCTGGTTTACTAAACACAGAAGGATAGATGGTATGTATTTTTGTTTTGATGTGTCTAATGCGGGATTTTGATATTCCTCTTATACTTTTAAACCATTCTGACAATGTATCAAGTTCTTTTTCATATTTGGCCCATCGTCTGGCATAATCTTGGACAGAATTCATGACAGAGATTATGTTCTGTCGGTATTTTTTTTTTTTTTTTTTTTTTAAGTTCTGTCGGTAATTGAAAGATCGATATTCTCTGTATTTAAGACCTTTTAGAATAATTAAGTGATTTGAGGTCCTCATTTTCAACTATATCAACATAATCAGTTATGACATGTCTAGCTGGTCTATAGTTAAAATAAGACGACGAAGTGGATTAAGTATAAGATGGTCTATATCTAGGCACTGCAGAGTTTGTTTATAATTACAAAGTTTGGATGCAATAGTAGAGGTGTATTTGTAGAGAAATGGGTGTAGACTTGAATAAGAGTAAACTTTCTACAGTTCATACTCCATCTTTAGAAATTCAACATCCGTTAATTTACAAGCAGGAAAACTCGCCCATTCGTATGAATATATCATCAGATGTTCAACGACAAGAAAATGGCTATGACTATGGTTTATTTGCCATTGCTAATTTAGTAGAATTTTTTTTTTAAATTACTCAAACTTTAACTGAATGAAAAACAACGTTCGAGACGAAAAATATGAGAAATCATTTATTTAGAAAATGGTGCGTTTATAAAAATTTCCAAAAATTCTGAAATTGGTACAGCGCATTAGAACGAGATTTAAAACCAAATAATATGATCATTGGGTACTGTTGTTCCTATAGGTTTCCGGATAGGGCAGGTAAAATGGTCGGATGTGATTTCAAGTTAGGTAGAAAACGTTGCATCACATGGAAACATTCAAAATGTGTTATTCTTAATAGATTGAAATATAAAACGATTTTACCTATATTATGACTCGAAAGCCCTTGGTCCATAGATGAATTTTCTGTTTACCGAATGAAAATACGATTATAACTTTAGGAAGTATCAGCGTCTAGATACAATGCCGACTCCTTTAATTTAGTCACGATTTTTTTTTCAACCTCTCCTCAATCTGACACGATTTTCCTGGTAGCCCTTGGTCCATAGATGGTTTAGTCGTTAACCGAATAAAGATACAAGGAATATTCTAATGGTTATCCGCCATTACTCAATGACGACTACATCGTTCTGTCTTCATTTTCTTTTCTTTTTTTTTTTACTTCTCCTCATTCCGGGATGATTTATACATAAATTTTGTCAAATTAACTTAAATAGCTTTATTCATTCTGGTAGCCCTTGTTCCAGAGATGTTCTGTCTTTTTACCGAATTATATCATTTCATATCAGTGGAGATATTGACTCTCTTTCACATCACTACACTATTCCGGCGGCGTTTAGCATGCATGTATATATATATATATATATATATATATATATATATATATATATATATATATATATTCTCATCTTGGTTGTAGTTATAATGAGTTGTAAGATATCGTAAGATTTCTTCAGCAGAATAGGTGTATCTCAATACCAAAATTTTAATTTTAGATTATTCCTTATTTGTAAACGTAATCAATAATTATCCACGACAGACAGCAAACTTTATATTTAATTCCTATAAAATCAGACAGCAAAAATTACATAGAAATTGATAATCCCATATCACCATTCGCATGTATATATACAATGTTATGATACATATATATTGATTCAAAGTGACATATAGGTCCGTTTGGGCCAGGTGTTCAATAATTTATGTACTTTGTAAAATGTTGTGAAATATTGTATTTTAAAACACATGTCACTATAATAAATAAATTACTTACTTACTTGTAACATATCGCCAAAAATTAAGCCAATAAAATGATTGTTGCATTTGTTGGCCTAATCATTACAAGACTAAATTGCAGTAAGTCGCCGAAAAGATGTCGACAATACACGTACATGTGTATGTCAGTTTTATGCTCAAAATAAATAGCTTGTGATGATATGACTATGGTTCAAGGTCACTTTTTGACGGTTTTCCAGGCTTACAAGAGTCATATGACCTCTGGATAAAATTCTGACTCCGCACTTTAATATTTGTTATGTTTGAAACTTGCTAAACAGTTCGTTTTTCGTCACAGTTGATCCATTTTTAAGAGTTATACATGTAACTCCTTGCACAAAGCTCATTTTCTGCTTTGTTTTATTTAGTTTGCTTTGAAATATTGATACGATTTTACAGGCGTGGACCTAGTAAGCGTCAATAATATTGACAAATGCAAAATGTACTTTCAGAAGAACCTATGCCCATTTTCTCAACAGAGGGCACATTGCACCAAACGTATTTAGTTTACTCAGCACTGTTCAATATGGGTAATACTACACTTGTATGTAAAGCGTCCATCTGTATCACCACCTTTGCTGACCTTGGTCTTGCCAAATTAAAAAAAGGGTTAGGGTCAATAAAATCTAAACAACAATGCTTTATGAAAATTCATGATTTAATTTAATGACTATTTACAACTTCACGATCCATTAGGTGGCCAATAATCTTCCGGTAGGTGTAAAGCACACGGAACAGGAAGATAATCGTGATTGACAGGGGGTAAGTTGCCAGACAGTGTGTGCTCATTCACGTATCACGTGATATAATACCAATGTACAAAGGTCCTGAAAATATAAAGGATCTTTTTTAAAAAAAACAAAAACCAAAAAAAAACATTGATTTACAATTTGGAATAGTTATATAAATTGTAAAATATCTTGCATTTAGGAAAGTCACAGTATATGTTTTTAGGGGCAGATGAATTAAACTTTCAAAAATATTTGTGAATTTGAAAATTAATTAAAAGTAACTGACAGTTGAGAAATCATCAATGAACATACGTAGTGTGGGTGATCAAATGTGTTTATCCATTGGTTATTCAGCCCGTGATGGTGGTGGTATTAAACAGCAGGGGGATGAGGAACAGCAACACTGAAATAAAACAGAGAAATCACAGATTAAAACGCTGTGTATTGTACAAAGAAATAAAACAGAGATATCACAGGTTAAAACGTTGTAACTTTGTACCAGCTGTGAAAATATTTCATGTGAATCTTATCAAACTTGTTTAAATATAAGTGGGTTTAAAGAGTACAAATAACAATATTGATATATTTTAATATACTGCACATTGTTCAGCTCGATCGAACTAATATGTACGTTTGTACGTACAAATGTACATCTGATATACGGTTATCGTATACTTCTAGGTATGTCACGGGGAGCAACCCATGTTCTGTATTCAACTGTCCATAAATCAGGTAGAACTGAATAAAATGATTGAAGAATTGAATATGAATTTAAGATGAGGATCGTTAACTAAATAGGGTTAAACCATGATTTCTTTTATCTTATGACATACGGAGTAGACTACTAGCTCCATTTCCAAAGAGTCCATTGTCTTGGTTGTCCATTGCACCAGCCATCATCAGAGGATTCATGACGGGTGGAGGGGGAAGTGGTTGTTGAACTGGCACAGGGACGGCGTATGGGATATATACAGCAGTGTTTGTCTGTTGGTGTTTTTTCCCGTGTCTACCATATCCACTACCGTAACCTCCATATCCACCTCCGTAACTTCCATATCCACTACCGTAACTTCCATATCCACCCCCGTATGATCCGTATCCGGATGATCCACCTCCGTACATTCCATATCCGCCACCATATCCACTTCCACCGGATCCATAGCCGGAATACCCGGAGGATCCATACCCTGCAGCCAGTGTAGTGGCAACACCCATGGCGAGCACGAGAGCGATGGTGGAATATGTGGATCTCATCTGAAACATTGAATGCAATTCATCAAATCGAATGAAGAATATAGCTGATCCGGCACTGTCGAGTGCCTGTCACCACCTCCATTTTGGTTTATCATTGGATTCAGTATTTTAACACACGATATATTTTCATCAAATTATTGATCTGTTTTTATTTCAATTATGGAATGTTGTATTTATCACAATTTTGATATTAGTACTGAGTAGATTGAACTTGAAGGGGTGAACTCTCTGCCAGTAGATTTACTTACCTTTAGAATCAAAGGCGTTCTGCAAGGAGTTCTGCTTTGCTTACTGGTTTATATACTAGTCCATACGTAATCTCAACCAGGAAAGTCGTGACCTTTAGTTAGCCAAGTCGACCGTTGCAATGAAATTCAACTGTTTTAAAGATTGACGGAGCCTATTACCGAAAAATATCTAAACATAGCAAGATTTTGGCATGAAATTGTGCAGCGTGATGTTAAGTTTCGCTAAGATTTTCTAATGGACATGGGTACAGCCCATTGACTTCCCGCGGGTAAGTGTACCTTATGCAACATTCATGTACAATTTTATATGTAATGCACCCAACCCAACTTAAGGTTTTGAGGCTATTCATCACTGACAATTCTTATACAAAGTCAAAAGGTATTTGATTAATTTAATGAAATCAATACGCTATTTTATTTTCATCATAATTAACTCTTTATTACCACAAGACTGTGTACTGATTAGTCTCTCAAATTAAAACAAAAATTTCTATCTTAGACTTATACTCCACAATATGAAATACATTTGCACTAATTAACTATTGTGTTATTTTATCACGCTAAGTATAGGACGTTTCTGAAATGAGGGGGTGGAATGGTAACGAAAACAAGAAATTCTGGAAAAAGCAGAATGTTTCACCCATTTTTTTTGTAAGAAAAATTGTGTTTTGTGTGAAGTAACTGGGAACTATACATTGCAGTGGAATATAGACGATATCAAACTGTTACAGATTTTTTTCTACGCAGTCATTGATACTTATAGAGGCTCCCTTTTTAAAAGTATACGCAAACAAGTTTGATATACAGACAGTGTTTTTACCTAGGCCAAGATGTAAATCTCTACATTAGAATATGCATTTGAATAGAATCGATTCTATCTCTCCCACAACCAGCGGATTCCCAATTCACTAAACAGAGAGAGAAAACATTAAAACGATGTAATAACCCCCCCCCCCCCCCCAAAAAAAAAACCCCAACCCAAACTATAAATCATCCACACCAAATTAGTAAACTCTGTAGAAATGACTATCATCACGCCAGAGTTTTTCTGTGTTCATGATTTTGTGAATATTTCTCACAATTCTGTCAAGTTATAAATGTATGAATAAATAGCTGATCTGAAATTTTAGGCCTTTGGGGACACCTATTGCGACCAGTAATTATCGGTTGTCCTTTGTTGTGTATCAACTTTTGAACATACATTGTATACTGAATTAAACTTTCTCTGAAAGTACATGGCTATTTGTCATTTTGTTTAGGGTAAGGGGTACTAAAATCGGGAATTCCATGGTCATTGCACTTACGAAGCCTGGAGTGGTGGAGTCTAAATCATTAGAATGATGCAAGTGGGGGAAAAAACTTTACTCAAGAACATGAAAAAGTGAAGGGAATGACTCCCATAAAGAATATAAAATTAAAACCAGGACAAACACGGACCCCGCGACACACCAGAAGTGGGATCAGGTGCCAAGGGGGAGTATAAGGAGACTGTATAGGCATGTTGAACAAGGATGTATATTGACCAAAATTGTGAAATTCCCTGCCCTGGGTACAAGTGTTAGTGTGGGCTTTATGGTTCATATAAAGACAATTATTTCTTTAAAAATTTGTCCCTACTCCTGAGCATCTAACAGTGAAATGAAGTACATATAGTAGTCGTTTTACTAAAATATGAAATTCACACCTGGGTCAAGGGTTCTGTAACTTTGAGTGTGGCTTTATGCTGATTATGTTGAACTACATGCATGTATACGAGGAGCATGAATCCCTTAATCAAAAGTGTGAATTAAACTCATAAGCTCTAGAGTGGGGTCTAAATTGGTATAAAACAAAAATTGCATTTAAAATTTTTCATTACTTCTGTGTACTGTGAAAAAATACTGCTTACATTGTAACGAAAAGCATGCTGCTGTCTATTCCCTAGCCCTAGGCGAGACAAGGCAGGGCCCAGACGGTGCATTTGTACTTGGTAAAAATGCATTTGATCTTTATAAACCATCTTCTTTCATATATTTTATGTATGGTTATGGAGTGCATGTAGCCCTCTAACAAAGTTGTGAAATTTCCTCTCTGTTTCTGGGGTTCATTTTTGTTATTAATAATCAGTGGTTCCGTCCCTAGGATAGTGTTAAGCAGGTAAAAGAGTGATGATATATTTCATCTAGTGAATCCTCTTTACTTTGTGTACTGTGACAAAACACTGATGTGAAGTTAATATGAAGATGTGCATGACTTGTACCAAAATTGTGGAAATTCCATGACCCCTGGATTGCTTATCGCGACATTAGGGAGTGACAATCATATACTATATGAAATCCAGAACATGATTTTTTTTGGGGGGGGGGGGGGGGGGGGGGGTGAAGCTAAGAACAACTCGTATTAATTTCTTAAAAGAAAGAAGAAGATACTGAACAGTGATCAATCTCATTACTCCTATAAGCAATACAAAATAGATAGTTGGGCAAACACGGACTCCTGGATACACCAGAGGTGAGATCAGGTGCCTATAGGGCTAGGAGGAGTAACACCATGTTTGATTGAGTTGTCCTTTAAACATTTGTTGCAATATTACGCAGGTGCACCATTAAAGCCCATCTGCCTCTTGTTTTTAGTCTAACAGCATACCTGGATTTTTCTTTTTCTTGATGACTAAAACATATTAAGTATACATTTTTTTCACTGTGAAAGAAACAGAGGAGAAAATTCTTTTAGCCTTACCTATAAAAAAACCCAACTTTATTGATTCAAAATTTATTAACAATGCAAAACAAACATACATTGTACATGTACATGCAGATTACATCAAATTGTGCAAGATATCTTTAATACTCGCCAACATAATACAGGGCAGTCAACATCGTGATATTCTGTTGTTACAACAGGAAATAAATACAATCGCCTCCAAAACATATATCACAGATTTCGTTTACAGGATTCTGCACAAATGTACATAGATAAAATAGATGTGTATTTTTTTTTCAACAATATTTCATGTACATTTTGTGAAATTAATAATAATGTGCATTTAAATAATCCTTGAACACAAACAAAAATGAACTTATTAATTGAACAATTAACAATTATATATAATCAAGAAAACTTTCCTGGTCTGCATCCTCTAGGGCACAGAGGTCATTATCCCATAGCAAAGAGGACAATTAATCTAAACAAGTAAGAAATACACACTGAAATGAAACCTGACAAGAGTGTTAAAGAGAAGTAGATGTAAAATGCATTTTAATGGTTAAAACTCTTCTAGCAACATTTCACAAAAATTAAATCAAGTTGTCCATTTCAAATATTGAGCTGTACTTTGAATCTGTTTTTCACTATAAATGAAGTTGTAACATTGAAATACTTTTTAAAAATGCATCCAAAACTAGTAAAACTATAAAAATTATAGTGTACTCCTCAAGTATGTTAAGCACCACTCGGTCTTTTCCATGTATAATTGTAACAAACAATATCAATAATTTATCATCCAATGTCCTTGCAGTATTTTTTTGATTATCATTCTCTTAAAGAAATTCACAATATGCCAATCTATGTTTTTCTACAAAATGCATATTCTTATTTTCCAATGGATCTCGATACCAGGTATCCGGTATAATGAAGGGTATGGTGTTATATTGCAGTATTTGCTATCCATATGCATGGACCGGCCATCAATGGCATATCTTTGCTTTCAATTTGCATATTGTTTTATGTCAAGTCTATGGAATCAACTTTTTAACAATGAATGGGGAAAGAATCAACCTTAATACCATTAGCATTACTCAATCAACACCGGAATTAAACAACATTATCACTCAATCAACACCAGAATTAAACAACATCACTCAATCAACACCAGAATTAAACAACACTATCACTCAATCAACACTGGAAACAACATCAATAGAGAGTTTTGGTTGTTGCTTTGGGAACTTCATAATGATTTCTACATGAAGTAATTTAGAATTTACAAGTTTAAAGCTTATTGTACCATAAACTGCTGTTTTATCATTTTCATAAAGAAACAATTTTCTCATCTTGAGTTTGAACTATGGTAATTTAATGTTCAATGTGTATTTATCATGCTTATGTATTATGCACTAACTAAAGATATTGTTAAAAGTACATGTATGCAAATACACAACGATTACATGTATATACATTGTATGCCTTTTAGTCTGCTGTTGTTTACAAAATTTTTAATTTTTGTAAAAATTGAGTGGCAGTTATTCTTAGTCAGTTAATTGGTTGGTTTGGGAAATTTTCATTTTTAACGTGATCTTTCACTCAATCAACAGCTTAAGGAGATGCTAATGTAACAGCCTGAGGAGATGCTAATGTAACAGCCTAAGGAGATGCTAATGTAACAGCCCGAGGAGATGCTAATGTAACAGCCTGAGGAGATGCTAATGTAATAGTAATGTACGATAAATCTTAAGTATAGGAAAATTAAAATACAAAAATTCATGTTTACAAATCCGAGTGATGCTAACCATTTTCTGAGGAGTCTATTCTGGACACTTGTATATGAAAATAAAATTATAAACATCAAACAATATTTTTTTATCTTTAGAATTTTAATGATAAAAAAAGAAAAAGAAATAAATAAAAAAAAAACAACTATAAATATCAAAATCACATCTTGCATGTTAACCTGTTTTCTTGATGAACATATGATTTTCATTGACTTTCAGGATTTTGTTCACAAGTACAAAACCCTGCTGGACTGGTGTGAAATATACAATACATGTAAACAAGAATTAACAAATACATTGTACTAATTAAATCATAATCAGACTGCAGGTGACAGTCATACTAAGACTAGTTCAGGCATTAATCAACATATGATGCAAATAAAAAATAAACATTAATGGACAGTAATAAAATCAATAATGAGTTATATGTATAATACTGTACATATATTCTCTGATTTGTGATAAAAACAACAATGGAGATATTTCATTGGACGGATATCTTTGTAAATTAAAGAAATGAAGAAATGTGATATTTTTTCAAAATGCAAAGTTACAAAACCCATGTTCATGTGGCACCTGCGATGATGCAGTATGAAAAAAAAAATCCATAAAGTAAAAGATTTAAGTACAAAGTGCTAATTTATATATATGTTCCAAAATTAAAGTATTCAATATCATTATTCCTTTTTCTGCTGTACATCGATCATGTATCATTATAACATTATGAATTCCATATTTCTTTAAATCATATCAATTAGAGAGGGACAAAATATTCAATCATTTGAATGCATGCTTTATTTTATATAATAAACATTCAGCACAGCTACAGTATTAAATTTTCGTCTTTTCCCTAGATGTTTATATATCCTCCCCTCCTCCAGATGCATCGTGGGAACCCATGGGTATTCTCGACGATACTCCTAATGCTTCCATTTGATACAGTGCCTTATTTCCCTACTACCAACTTTTGATACAATTCTTAACAGAAATGCAAAGTTTTAAAAGAGCAAACTCATAGCATACACGGTTATTAATGAAAATCAACATAATGAAGAAATATTATGTAGTCCAACTAATACACGCACATGTACATTGTAGTTCAGAAGAAAAGCTACTCAATGTTTCAGCTTAATGACAAGTGTGTCAGGGGGAAGGATTTAGAACTCTCGGATTCCAGGGCACTATTCAAAGCATGAAATCATACACCTTGAATTTTTTCTCTCTCTTCATTATTTATAGCTGAAAAGTACCTCGATAGACCTCACTAAATACCTTAATAGCTAATACCAAATCACATCTGAGTGTAAATGATTTTAGCTCAACCATGTGAAAGTGAAACACAGGAACCTGAAGTGTGTATAAATCTTTTGTACACTGTACATACCCCCCCCCCCCCCCCCCCCTACTCAAGGAAAGAATAAATATAGAACAATCAATGATTTATTCAAAATAAGTGATTTTTCCACTGATTACCTTCACAAGTAACTCTGCATAGTCAGTTTATACTTTCTAAAAGCTTTGAAGATGACCACTTGTGAGATACTAATATATTTTTATACAAAATGAAATATTTTGGATAAATTAATTTATTTTTTCATTGGTCAGACTAGGGGGTGGGGGGGTGTACGTAAGATCTATACATGCTATCCATACTTCAGGTGCCTGTGATGTGAAAGTGTATAGGGTTGTGAGTCCATATTACTCCATTTGTATTCTACTGGTTTGTTGCTTAAACTGTCAAAATCAAAACAACGAGACAAATTGTAGCAAAGTAGATATAATATCTTTTTCTGCTAAAAAATATAACCAGTATTCATTGGGGGAAATATTGCATTTCAATGCTGAGCCATAATCCAATTCAATATCATAATATGTCGCTGGTCGATGTTAGAAGACTTACTACATCTGAGCAAGTCGATATGATTACAATCACTAAATTTGCAATATAGCTAAATATGGATTGTCTATGGAAACTAAATTTGGTCAAAAAATACTGAAATGTCCCCTCAACTTTCCTATACCTCACCAATATTATGCATTAATTATGAATTGATATGGAATGTCAGGGAATTAAAATGTAAGCTTATAAATTTCAAATATTACACCAGCTCCAACATTTATCAATGATACATGATATTTTCAATATTACCATATATGTAATTTCTTTTAATTCATATTGAAAAGTCATGTTATCAATCACTTAATATAATGGTACTTATTATGATCGATACAAAATATCTATAGCACATAATTATCACGTTTACTTTTTCCTGCATCAAATAAGATGGCGTTAAATACAATTGTTTTTACACTGCTAATGGCAGTCACTAATTCCTGATGCATTTCTGTCATAATACTTTGCCATTTGCTGGTGCCAGCACCACAACAAATTCAATCTTAATACCTTGATTATTAAGACAAAAATGTATGAAACAATGTACTGGTATTTTCTGTTCAAGTATTTCAACCATTCTTCCTGAATAAAATACCAATCCTTTCAACAACAAAAAAGAAAAAAAAAAAGGTTCATACCTGTGCACTGACCTTTTTGTAAAGCATATTACATGTAGCTTGAATGATTTAAGTTAATCACAAGCTTTGGATACATGGACATTACTGTAAAACTCCAGATATTGAATACAAATGCTTTCCAATGGAAATCAGCCTTTTACCAATATACCCTGCATAGTTTATTCCAATCCAAAGCCCTCTGCATTTTGAATGGCATGAATCAACTTGAGTTTCATTGTCTTTTTGTTTTTGTAGGCTGGCAGAACCAGCATATTGAAACAGGTGTGGGACATAGGCAACCTGTAAAATTAATATCACTCTAATCATAAACAGGTGTGACACAGGTAACCTGTAAAATTAATATCACTCTAATCATAAACAGGTGTGGGACAGGTAACCTGTAAAATTAATATCACTCTGATCATAAACAGGTGTGAGACAAAGGCAACCTGTAAAATTAATATCAATCTAATCATAAACAGGTGTGGGACATAGGCAACCTGTAAAATTGTTATCACTCTAATCATAAACAGGTGTGAGACATAGGTAACCTGTAAAATTGTTATCACTCTAATCATAAACAGGTGTGACACAGGTAACCTGTAAAATTAATATCACTCTGATCATAAACAGGTGTGAGACATAGGTAACCTGTAAAATTGTTATCACTCTAATCATAAACAGGTGTGGGACAGGTAACCTGTAAAATTAATATCACTCTGATCATAAACAGGTGTGAGACAAAGGCAACCTGTAAAATTAATATCAATCTAATCATAAACAGGTGTGGGACATAGGCAACCTGTAAAATTGTTATCACTCTAATAATAAACAGGTGTGGGACAGGTAACCTGTAAAATTAATATCACTCTGATCATAAACAGGTGTGAGACATAGGTAACCTGTAAAATTGTTATCACTCTAATCATAAACAGGTGTGGGACAGGTAACCTGTAAAATTAATATCACTCTGATCATAAACAGGTGTGAGACATAGGTAACCTGTAAAATTGTTATCACTCTAATCATAAACAGGTGTGGGACAGGTAACCTGTAAAATTAATATCACTCTGATCATAAACAGGTGTGGGACAGGTAACCTGTAAAATTAATATCACTCTAATCATAAACAGGTGTGAGACATAGGTAACCTGGAAAATTGTTATCACTCTAATCATTTCTAGATTCTAGAACAAAACTTCAAAGTTTTAATTGAAGTTTAGTCATCTTTCACGAAACTGCAATTTTATAAAAGTACTTAATGACCCTAACTGCCAATATTTTAAAACCCTGTTGTGCAATGTACAAGCACTTACATTGCTAATTAGTTGGAAACCCATATCATACTTACAAATCTGTTCCACCAACACGAGTGATTTTAAAAGTCATTTCAGCCATTCCACCAACGGGAATACGGTCACTTCCTGTTGTAAACAGCAGGAGACGTTTCTGTAGTTCATTCGACAGTGACAGCACTACCTCCCAAAAATTCCTAGAAATATATCATAGTATCTCAATGATTATCATAAAGAATCTAACCATTCTAGCAGTGTTAAACATCATCAGTCACTAGATCCAAGATCTTCTAAAACAATATATCATTCTTTTTTACATCAATTTTACATCCAAACAAGGATATGACTTTTTGCACTTAAAGCCCCTCTCATTGCTGTAAACACTATAGCATATATATTATGCCATTTCCTGTGTGCAACATTGTACCGTACATGCTTTTCCCTGTAAGCATACAATTTTCAGCACACCTGGGATATGATGTTTAACTTAATTAAAAAAATATTCTGCAACAGAGAAGTTCAGGCAAGGAAATGGACAGTTACCTGTAGCTAGAGCCATGCAATGAGATACATGTTGCTTATAGAGAAACAAGGTGTACAGAGTTAGAGAGCAGCATTACTTCATGTCACAAGCAGTTATTTGGGACTTAAAGTTTAATTCTGTGGTTAAAACATGAAGACTTTCTTTATACATGTATCTCTCTGGCTAGGTCTGCATCTTCACAAAGAAATGTTGTTCCTCAGCTACATATGTATGTTTGAAAACACCTTTTTTCCAGTAATTCAACTAGTTATTCTATAGATTTTTCTCTGTAATATTCCATCTCATGTACAATTCTAGTTAAGATGTCAGATTTGGGACCCATGAAGCTAACTAAACAGATTTCCAGTGATCGTTCAGGATAAACCTAACAAGTTTCCCCTGGTACTTTTCACATCTATGTACAATACCCAGAAAGAAGACTATAAAGTTGAACTAATGATGTTCTCCATTTAATGACAAAACTACATGTAGTATTGCCAGCATCACTATTGAAGAAACACACACAACTGACTGATGAGTTAAGGAGATGTACCTAAGCACTGTTGAGTTTTCAGGAATGCTGTTTTCACAGCGATGTTACAATGGAAAGCAATCTTTAGTAGTATTCCATTCAAAGTTAGCATAACACATATCAGGTGATTTGTCATTATATACGGTGACTGTTACACAGGAAGCCTGGAACTGATGATGAAAATGGAGTTTAACGATAGGGTAATACAGACTGACTGTCACTCAAGCCCTTAAATAGTAAGTATAGCCCACTATACTACACGCAAAGAAGTTGTTAAATAAGAATATGAGCACAGGAAGAAATGAGGACACCAAGGTCAGACCAGTGATGAACTCGAAACTCACTTGACCACTTGATCCTGCGGACTGTATCCGTCATAGGTTGTAACTTTCCGTAGTTCGTTCATGTCCAGGATGGGGTTTCCACATACCAACATCTCCACCTCCTGGGGCCGCAACATCTAAAACACATACCATAAACTCAAACCTACAGGGGCCGCAACATCTAAAACACAAACATATAGGGGCTGCAACATCTAAAACACAAACCTACAGGGGTTGAAGCATCTAAAACACAAACCTACAGGGGCCGCAACATCTAAAACACAAACCTACAGGGGCTGCAACATCTAAAACACAAACCTACAGGGGCCGCAACATCTAAAACACAAACCTACAGGGGCTGCAACATCTAAAACACAAACCTACAGGGGCCGCAACATCTAAAACACAAACCTACAGGGGCCGCAACATCTAAAACACAAACCTACAGGGGCCGCAACATCTAAAACATAAACCATAAACTCAAACCTACAGGGGCCGCAACATCTAAAACACAAACCATAAACACAAAACTACAGGGGCTGCAACATCTAAAACATAAACCATAAACACAAAACTACAGGGGCCGCAACATCTAAAACACAAACCATAAACTCAAACCTACAGGTACAAAGATTGAAATTACAGTAAAACTCAGTATCAATTACTTGTCTAGAGTGGAATTCCAATAAAAAAATATATCAGGGTTTTTAAAAGTTATATTAATTAATTTTTTTTTTTATGAGTGCTCAATCTGCAAGTTTTAATGGAATTAGTAGATTCAATTATTTGCAGATTAAATCAGATTGTAAATTGAGAAAATACAGCCAAACCTTGTTATCTCGAACTCAATGGGACCGAGAAAAAACTTCCAAGATATCCAAGGATTTAAAATATCGAGGGTAAAATACTTAAAGAACAAGAGATGTTTGTAAAACACATATGCCCCCCCATGGTGCAAAATTGAAAAGGGTTATACAAACACATCATTTAATTGAGAGTAGTATCATCAATTCAAAATATTGAGCAGACAATATCTTCCTATGTCAAGAGTGGATTGACCATGTAACTTAAAAATCAATAGGGGTCATCAACTCCTGAAGATGTACCAGTGTACCAAGTTTGATGTCTGTCAAGAAAAGGGTTCTCAAGATATTGAGCAGACAGTAAATTCCAATGTCCAGTTTGATCCTTGACCTTTAAACATGTGATCTCAAAATCAATAGGGGTCATTTTCTCCTAAAGATGTACCAGTGTACCAAGTTTGATGTTTGTCAAGCAAAGGGTTCTCAAGATACTGAGCGGACAGTATATTCCCATGTCCAGTGTGACCTCAAAATCAATAGGAGCATCTTCTCCTGAAGATGTACCAGTGTACCAAGTTTGATGTCTGTCAAGCAAAGGGTTCTCAAGATATTGAGTGGACATTATATTCCTATGTCCAGTTTGACCCTTGACCTTTGACCATGTGACCTCAAAATCAATAGGGGTCATCTTCTCATGAAGGCATACCAGTGTACTAAGTTTGATGTCTGTCAAGCAAAGGTTCTCAAGATATTGAATGGACAGTATATTCCTATGTCCAGTTTGACCCTTGACCTTTGATCATGTGACCTCAAAATCAATAGGGGGTCATCTTCTTTTGAAGATGTACTGGTGTACCAAGTTTGATGTCTCTCAAGCAAAGGGTTCTCTAGACATTGAATGGTCAGTATATTCCAATGTCCAGTTTGACCCTTAACCTTTGACCATATGACCTCAAAATCAATAGGGGTCATCTACTCTTTAGGATGTACCAGTGTGCCAAATTTGATGTCTTTCAAGCAAAGGGTTCTCAAGATATTGAGCGGACATTATATTCCTATGTCCAGAGTAGATTGACCCTTGACCTTTGACCTGTAAAACAATAGGGGTCCTCTTCTATTCATAAACAACCCACATATAAAATATCATTATCATCAATTGAATGGTTCTCAAGATATTGAGCGGACAACATGTGGTCTACTGACCGACCGACAGGTGCAAACCAATATGCTCCTCTTCTTTGAAGGGGGCATAATAAGTGGTTGGGACTTCTGAATCACTTTGGCATATCCATGGTATTCGAGATATCGGTGTTCCAAATACCAAAGTTCAACTGTATTCTACTTTAACATTCATCATTTTTAATCAACTTACAATAAGTGCATTTGAAGCACAGACACTATGAAATCCATGGTAGAAGGCTTGGAACTGGTGATATATTGATTTGTTCAGGATCCAGTCCACATACAGTTGCACATATTCTGTTAAAATATATCATTTACATACAAAACTGTTCTTTAATACTTATGCAAGCATGATTCATAGACCCTAGGCTTAAAATAAAAATTGATTTGTTTGATGTACTCCGACCAACCCGTGAAATTTGTCCCGACCCAATCGTTTTTTCCACACTTCGAAATTTAAATTGTTATTTTTTGCTCCCTGGAAAGTAGACATTCTTCGAATTAGTTTTAAAGTCCCACCCCCTTTTTTTGGACTAGTTGTTTTACAGAATTTTTGTTACACTGTATCAAAATGTTCTTTGGGCGTCTTTTGGTTCTACTTTCGCTTTGATAATGACCATTTGTTAATCCAGGAACTTTTCAAACACTTTTCCACATGTATATGAACGATCAAATATACCGCATCCCTGCTCCAAATTACCACATTATCTAACAACAAGATAGAGCAAGAAGCTACGAACTCCCCCGTCGAGGCCTGATCGTATTTGTGTACAAAAGTTTGAAAGCCATGTTACTTAAATAAAAAATCACGTGAGATATCGCATCAAAATTATGGCGGACCACAAGTCTGCGTTCAAGTTGATGGTCTATAAATATTTCTGAAAAAGCACGCATAAAATTTTGATGTGGGATTATTTAAACACATAATGCTGTCAGACAGAATAGAGTTTAGAACATTCATTTTGTACACATTGTATATAATACACGTAAATCTTCCACCGTCTTCTGAAATTTTCTCAGGACATTTTGTATTCGTCACGGATGAGGACCTCTACAGTTTTTATTACCACCGATTGATTCTTCTATTTGTGGTTTGACATTCATAATAGTAATCACTTAAACACTTTAATGTGATCCATGAATATCCAAGTGAATTACATGATGACGGCAATTTATAATCAGTTTTAATATTGCCCAATATAATTTTAAAGCCGACTTCACCGCATCATTGAGTGATAATCGTGGCATATCATACCTTTTCTGTTATCATTATTAACAGGAATATTGGATCCATTAGGTTTGAGATCAATAGTTTTCATCACACCAAACTCTGTCACAGACACCTGTAATAGCAGAAAATAAAGTCCTCTACATTATGAATGAATTATATGTTGATTTTTACAGCGAATAGTAAAACTACCTGTGCTTTAATACTCAAATCAACATTCTAAAACTGTTTCAGATATTGGCATCAGCTGTTCCTGAGAGTTCTGAAAATATTTACAACAGATGCTAGGTGCCAAGTGAGGGCTAGCGTTGCTGTACTGAAGCCACAATGTCTGCCAGCACATTGAAATGCATGTTTCCTTTCATCAGATTAATTTGGAATGCAAGCCTAGCCTATAATCAAAATACAAGCTGCTCAACAAACACTCATTGTGAGAAGTCCTTTCGAACAAGATTATTTTACATGTATCCCGTAGTTCCACCCTCCTGTGACGTCATAAGATTTCGCAAAGTCAAGGATTTAAATGCATGACAGGAAAATAAATTTTGTTGGAGTCTTTTTCAATAGTTATTGTGAAGAACCTTGTTAATCATGAAACATTTCAGAAGTCCAAGTTATATATGAATAATCAATTATATGTTTCAAAATATTGAATCCAAGGGCAATAACTCTGTTTTCATTAAATTAATTATCAAATCTGCTATGTGACAGATTTCCTTTATCGTTTTAACCAGTTATTATGAAATTTTGATAATGCTGTTTATTGAAAATTGCAATTTTCTAACGATGATAACAGGTATATGTGTGCTTAATAATAAAAACTTTATTATTATCGCAACATACATATTTCATCATTTTTATGTGTTGCTAAGATATATTTGAAGAATCAACAATAGAACATAAAATTGAACCTACAACTCTAGAGGGGTGGAATTACCATCAATGATTCTCATGTATCAAGGCTGAATAACATGTATCTCTCTTATACCTTAAGGCTATATACATATGTCATTGAATTTTACATTTATGTTCCCCACAAACCTGAAAACTCAGCCCAAAGTCATCTTCAACATCACCATCATATTCTAAAAGGTCCTGTAAACCTTTTGCTACATCCTGAAAAATCAGAATCCAAATAAAAAGATCTTACATGTATGTAGATAAGTACAAGAAACAAGCGTTTGAAAACTATGAATATTGACTGTCCCTTGTCGAAGGATTCATACAAAATCTATTGCACGCAGACTATGAATAAAGAGAGCATCTTCTTCATTCAGATTGCCACTGTGAACATTATTGTAATAAACTTACAGGCTGCACAGTTTTGAGGTCCTCTATACTCATCGTTGTGACACCAACCATGGCTTGTGGGTTGTTATAAGGCACCACTGCTGGACTCAAAAGCTTCTTAAAACAGCATGGAGGGAAATGAATGTCTAAAATAATACTGTTGTACACTGCTAAGCCCATTAGCTAAAGTTTTTGTTAAGGGAGGATATTCAGCATAGTAAACAACAGCAGGCCAAGTGGGTACCCCCTTGCAACATGGCATCATTCAATCAGTTACCATTCTCAAAGATAAGTATACATAATTTTTATGAAATATTTACATGTTGCCATAACCCCTCTAGCGACCCAAGTGGTCTATAATACAATTACAATAGAGTAACATTAATCTTTCTTAAGATATACTAACACACATACAATATTTATGCCCCCCTTCAAAGAAGAGGAGCATAATGCTTTGCACCTGTCGGTCGGTATGTCAGTAGACCACATGTTGTCCGCTCAATATCTTGAAAACCATTCACTTGATCATAATGATATTTCATATGTGGGTTGATTATGAGTAGAAGTTGTTTGTGTTGTTTTTCAGGTCAAATGTTCAATGGTCAAGGATCAATCCACTCTGGACATAGGAAGATACTGTCCGCTCAATATCTTGAGAAACTTTTCATTGACAGACATTAAACTTGGTACACTGATACATTGTGAAGAGTAGATGACTCCTATTGATTTTGAGGTCACATGGTCAAACATCAATGGTCAAACTGGACATAGGAATAAACTGTTCGCTCAATATCTTGAGAACCCTTTGCTTGACAGACACCAAACTTGGTACACTGGTACATCTTCAGGAGAAGATGACCCCTATTGATTTTGAAGTCACATGGTCAAAGGTCAAGGGTCAAACTGGACATAGGAATATACTGTTTACTCAATATCTTGAGAACCCATTGCTTCACAAATATCAAACTTCGTACACTGGTACACCTTCAGAAGATGACCCCTTTTGATTTTTAGGTCACATGGTCAAAGGTTAAACTGGACATAGGAAGATACTGTCATCTCAATATCTTAAGACCCCTTTGTTTGACAGACAGCAAACTTGGTATACTGGTATATCTTAAGGAGTATATGACCCTAACTGATTTTCAGGTCATGTGGTCAAAAGTCAAGGTTTAAACTGGACATAGTAATATAACGTCTCCTATATTCTAAGAAATTTGCTTCATTGACACAAAACTTGGTACACTGGTACAGCATAAGGAGTAGATGACCCCTATTGCTTTTAGGTCACATGTTCTGTCCATTCTTGACATAAGAAGATATTGTATGCTCAATATTTTGAATTGGTGATACTACTATCAATTAATGCATGTGTATAACCCTTTTCAATTTTGCACCATGTTTTACAAAGATCTCTTTGTTATTTATGATATTCTTTTCCCATATCAATAATAGGATGAAACTATTTTAAATGTGTTGATGAACATTTAATAATGTTCATCAGCAAATTAGTAAAATGATGACAATTCACACCACAAAAAATATTTGTTAAAAGGATACAACACCCACAAGGTTAAACTCCTGGTAACTTTCACATTGTGCAGAACTGAACCAATGGACACTGGCTCTTTTGTCATGCGTAAACATCCCTGTAAAAGAATAATATTCCTGACAGTGTTGGTAAGTCGTACATAGATAATTAAGTCTTGGTGTCTGAATATTGATGACATTGTGATTTCTGTATGCAATCAAGTTGTGATACTGTATATATCAGATGCCAACGGTCCCGTGGGGATTCGGGTTAGAATAAGTCTTCAGTACCCCTTGCTTGTCGTAAGAGGTGACTAAATGGAGCGGTCCTTCAGACGAGACCGCAAAAACCGAGGCCTCGTGTCACAACAGGTGTGGCACGATAAAGAACCCTCCCTGCTCAAAGGCCGTAAGCGCCTAGCATAGGCCTAAATTTTGCAACCCTTTACCGGCAGTGGTGACATCTCCATATGAGTGAAAAATTCTCGAGAGGGAGGCTAAACAATATACAATCAATCAGATGCCAATGAGCCGAGTGTGTTGTCTCTAATGTAATCTGCCTGTTTTATTCTATTATTTTGAACCCGTGATTTAATCTTCCATCAGCTTACATAACCTAGACTGCAATTTCTCACCTGTATAATACATTTGTTATTATATCTATAATTATCGTATGCTTTTATTGTGTTCTTATTTCTAGATGTCTATTGTTTTTCACAGGAAGCTCATTTACAAGTAAAATTCTCGGTATTACATACATTTTACACTGTAACTTAAACATTAAAAACCATCAAGCAGAGATTTTGATAACCTCCCACCCACCTAATCACCCAACCCTATGATTTGACAAAATGCACAAACTTAAGTCATTTTGAAAACGTGTTCTCCATAAAATCATAGATACTAAACCTTATTTTTATGAATAGATTTGATACAGCCTGTTAAAACTCAACACAATGAAGAATTCAATGACGTATAAGTGACAGTACACAATTTGTTGAAACTACTTATCTAATATCAAGAGATTAATTTACATTACCATAATCGGAGTGGAAGATCTGCCGGACTAACAAAAGAAACCACTCCTTGGTCAAGCCTCCCATATCCAGTCCAGGTTCTCCTGCAAATGTGACCTTTAGCTTCTTCTTGAGATCATGCTGCTTGCGAGCAATCTCATTCAGTGAGTCCGAGACTAAATGAGATCTCCTCACCGTCAGATTTAAAAATAGCATTCCAACATCTGGCATCTGCCTTCGTTGTACCTTGGCTACAAGACTTCTCTAGGGAAGACAATTTTTACATAATTAGAATGTGTAACAGTGTTGCTAATTCTAATTCCATAAATGGTCATGCACTGCATACATACAGTGAAGAAAATGTATATATCTGTTTGAAAGTTAATCCCGGTATACAAAAGGTGAAAAATGGTAAAATGGCAAAAATGTCCCAATACATTCACTTTGTGAATGGGGTTTCTTTCAAATCCTTACCCTGGCCATCATTATCATTTAATTTGCTGACGGGTATAAGAAATCCTTACCCTGACAGGCTTTATAAGAAATCCTTACCCTGACGGACTTTTTAAGAAATCCTTACCCTGGCGGGCTTTATAAGAAATCCTTATCCAGATGGGCTTTATAAGAAATCCTTACCCTGGCGGGCTTTATAAGAAATCCTTATCCAGATGGGCTTTATAAGAAATCCTTATCCTGATGGGCTTTATAAGAAATCTTTATCCAGATGGGCTTTATAAGAAATCCTTATCCTGATGGGCTTTATAAGAAATCTTTACCCTGACGGGCTTTATAAGAAATCCTTACCCTGGCCATTATTATCATCTGCTGCTCACTGTCTCGCTGTAATATGGTTCGCTTGGCATTGATGCTCAGAATAAATGGGTACTGACAGAAAGAAAATCTGAAACAAAACAAACGGACAGGTTTATGATCAGACACTTATGTCGTGTATTTCTGTTACATTCACTTCGTAATATTACTTTTGATACTATGAAACACAGTCAGGTTCATTTTAAAGACAATATGATTCAAAACCTCATTTACATTTTGAGGTGCAGAAAACTGTGCATGTGCAAAAACTCAAAAAAGTTTTATGCAATGATCAAGCTATTGAACATGCAACCAATTACATGTATAAAGTAATTTTATGATCTCTAATGGTTCAAAATAATCATACATGTAACTTAATTCAAAGTGAAACCTACTCCTGTAGATATTTTAGACATGATTATTTCTTTCCTTCAATTTTGATGAAAATATAAATCTTAAGTATGTCTACTGGTGTACAATTTGAGACAGAGCACTTTTCCATTAAATTTAGTTATATTCTATAAATGAGTAAGTTATATAATATTTCCATGATACGCCCCCTATAAAAATCTCTCCCAGAAATCTTAACACTCTTTAATAACTTATCACAACAAAGAATATTCTTTCAGATTCTCAGATTTATCAAGAGTTTATGTAAAATCTCGGATTCTCCATTGGCGAAATCTATTAGGTTTGTCATCCTCAATAAATGTAATAATGACCATTAATTCTGCAAGACTTAGTATTGGCATTTATCAGTGCAAATATTGTGAATTATATACACCTTGTTTGTGTCTTTTTAAGAAATAAATTTTATTTTTGAAAATACATAACTGTGACCCTTCATGTTGGCATACTTTATGAAGTTAAATTAGAATTTAAAGCTTCCTGAAAAGTATGCAGGGAGGTGAACTGTTATAGTTCATACTCTAGCTCATGTATTTTTCAAAAATAAAAATTATTTTTCATAATTATTTACATTCTAATTACATTTGACTTGGAATTCCCAGATGTTAAAGGGAAAGGCAACCCTAACCACATATTTGCTTTTATGAATAAAGTATTACTTATTGATATCGTAATTGACAGTCTTTAACGAAAAAAATCCTTGATTAACAATTAAATCAATATTAATCTATCATGTATTTTAAATTACCCTCCGCTAAGAGAGTGGCCATTGAAGTGTAATTTATGACGTCACACAGTCTATTCTGGTTTATTTCATCAGCAGCACTGTAAACATGACAAGTCACGAACAGTTAAGTTTGGAGCCGTATAGATTTGAGCCCGTTCTTTCACAAGAAGAAATTGAGAAAAGAAGACGTTCAATCGAGTCAAAGACAAGGCAGATGGTAAACGTTCTTCATACAAATGTCTTGAACCTTAACTTGTCATTACGCAAATGATGGATCCAGTTTACGCAGTCTTTTCTTTTCAAATTACCTGATTGAGTCGGGAAATTCGAAAAAAAAACAAAAAAACAACCCAACCTTTATTCACATCTCCCCTTCGCATTAGTGTAATTAACTGCTTGCCAGGAAGGCATCAACCTATTCATTCGTAAAATCTACCACATGTACAACATTGATGATCTCACAGGTGCTAGGGTTCAGGACACCTCCCCGCCCTCCGAATAAGCTACAAGAGTTGATTTAATTAATTTTTTTGTTGAAAATATTTCTAATACATGTCAACGTCTTGCATACCCATAAAGTCCAAAATACATGTAATTCAAAATAAACCCTTTAAAAAAAAATACCCTCACTGGTAAGTTCTGTTATAATAACCAGTGAGGGCATTTTTTCAAAGGGTTTATTTTGAATTATTTTGGACTCTATGGGTATGCAAGACATTGTTGACATGCATTAGAAATATTTTCAAGAAAAAAAAAAATTAAATCAACTCATGTAGTTTATTGGGAGGGTGGGTGGGGGTGGGGTGGTCCTGAACCCAAGCACCTGTGGATGATCTTAGAATCTCATCAAAACTGGAACAGACGGTGTGACCTCAAAATTATTGATTTTTGTGGTCTTGAATACAAAAGAGTCACACATCATGGCAGCCCCTATAGATCACGGGAATTTCAATTTTTGACGTTTTCAAATTAGTACTGAAGCTTATCTAGGCCATATATCAACAGAATTGTATGACATATCTTTATCATATGATTAATCCTATCATTTATCATGTAAAAATCTTTTGGGTTGCCTTTCCCTTTAAAATAGACATACACGTATTCATCAAGATTCATACGCATATTGTTCACAACTGCAGCGCATTCACGAGGAAATGACTATCATTACAAATTGTAAAGATATAAGCCAAAAAAGATCAGAAATGTAAATATTAAAGTTTGAATTGCATGAAAAATCTTGAGGTGCCACTGGTGACATAAATTTTACAATGAAATGCTGTAGAAGTGTTATTTTGATTAAGAGTACCCTGCACAGGAACTTGGGTTCTGTATTTTACAATGAAATACCATAGAAGTGTTATTTTCATTAAAAGTACCCTGCACAGGATTGAGGTGCCTCTTTAGGGACATGTATTTTACAATGAAATGCTGTAGAAGTGTTATATTCATTAAGAGTACCCTGCACAGGAACCTGTATTTTACAATGAAATATTATAGAAGTGTTATTTTCATTAAGAGTACCCTGCACAGGAACTTGGGTTCTGCCATGTGTAGTACTCGGCCATTAAATCCAGATGATCCAGCATGGGGTTATAGAAGTCTGTGTATTGCACAGTTGTGGGACTAGTCAAATTGTTGGCAGCATCTGTAAAACGAATTTAAATCAGTTCTAAAATATCTATAATTTAAATATCAAAATCATTATGGTTATTATTCAGGGTCTGGTCTAATAAAAGAGGATTTGAGCTGAAAATTTTCAAATTTTATTTTTCCATTTCTAATGTTTAGAATGTTAAGGTATTTCTAATGGTCAGGAAAAATTTTAAAGTCAGTTGTCGAGGTACATGGGAGATACAGAGCTCACAATTCTTTGTTATGTAAACAAGGCTCGTGCCATGTTTTTGTTTACATATAGGCTAGATATACCAGTAAAAGTTCGTTTAAAGCAGAGTTTTCAATTTACAAGTTAATTCTGAACATAATTTAATACTTTCTAGTGTTTAGCACTTCTCATTTTGTTTTAAACATGAGATTTTCTATTATGCAATCTATATTAATAAACAACAAGATGTGTTTGTGAAACACAAATGCCCCCAATAATGGCCAATTCCAAAGATGGCCAAGGACACAAGGACAAATATCTTGGTACCAGTAGAAAGATCTTGTCACAAGAAATGCTTATGTGCACTATGAAAGCTCTAATATTTACCATTTAGAAGTTATGACCAATGTCAATTTTTTAAAAAGTAGGTCAAATGCCAAGATCAAAAGGTTTAGTACCCACGGAAAGGTCTTGTCACAAGGAATACTCATGTGAAGTATGAAAGCTCTAGCACTTACTGTTCAAAAGTTATTAACAAGATTAATGTTTCCAAAAAGTAGGTCAAACTCCAAGGTCAAGGTCACAGGATCAAAAATGGTGGTACCCATGGAAAGGTCTTGTCACAAGGAATATCCATGTGAAATATCAAAGCTCTAGTACTTACTGTTCAAAAGTTATTAGCAAGGTTAAAGTTTCAGACAGAATGACAGAATTACAAAATGACAGACTGGACAAAAACAATATGCCCTCTGATCTTTGATCTTGGGGGCATGAAAACATGGCACAAGCCTTAATTGTTTACATAACAAAGCATTGTGAGGGCTGTATCTCACTTGTAACAAAACTGATATTCAAATTTTGGTTGACCATTAGAAAAACTTTAGTTACATTGTAAGCATTGTAAACAATAAAAAGAAAAGAAAAAAAATTTTCAGCTCAATCATGTCCATGCCCTTTAAGGCTCGATTTATAATTTTCATGACATTCTTCACTCGAAGATAAATGCATGTGCATAATTATAAAAGAATAAACTGAGAATTAAATGATTGATGAAATTTACAGACAATGTATGTTTTTACAAACATATTTAACAAGACCTTAGAATAGATAATTAGTATAAAATTGTTCAGAGTATATCCAATCATCACTTGAATACAGAAGTTATATGACATATTAATGTACATTTAGCATGTTCCAAAAAATTGTTAACCAATGTGTCCAGTTTACAGTCAACTTGTATTTAAATATCATATTACTATATAAAACCAATTTAAGTGTTTTCAAAGAATTGAGTTTATTAAACTTAGGGAAATACTTTTGAAAAGCTTGATATGTACAGTGACGGAACTAAGGTGTTCGTATGCCATATTTAAGAAAATACTAGAATTGCAAAACAAATGTACAATGACTTATACTGCACTTACTGAAAAGTGCCAAAACTTTAGTGGCGCTTGGAATCCACCAGGTGCATTTCACCATTGGGGGTAGATCCTGAGGTTTTGGTGGGAAAAGTCGTATCGAGATAAAGTTCTGCAGTCTCTTAATGATTTTCTGAAAAACTTGCTTCTTTAACCTAAATTAAAAAGAATTGCTATATCAGACATGTCAAGCACATTACATTAACGTCCTCCTGGCATTCAATCTTTATATAAATAAACAGTAGCCCTTTTGTTCAAAAGCTTAAAAACATGTTGACAAAAACATGAGTTTCATGTCAGTTTTTTTATTTTAAAAACTAGTTTTCTAGCAAATTTCATTCATTGTAAAAATGTGCCACGAGCTGATCAACAGATAGATACACTGTAGATATATAGACTGACAATATCGACTCCATGTTTTTCACGTGTCCACCATGCTCTATAAGCCTCACAGAAATAGTAAATGCAGAAGGCCAACGGGCCACATCACTCATCTGTGTCACCTTGGCCCATATTTAAAGATTTTCCCTACCTATTCGCATGTAAAACTTTGATGCCTATTGTGACCCCAACCACCCTTGGGGGCCATGACCTGAATAAACTTTAAAATCTGCACTATGTCAGGAAGCTTTCATGTAAATGTATTTAAAGATTTTCTGTATATATTTGTATGTAAAACTTTTATCCTCTAGTGTGGCCACACTTTACCCCCGGAGGCTGTGATGTTAACAAACTGGAATCTGCACTATGTCAGGAAACTTTCATGTAAATTTCAGCCTTTCTGGTCCTGTGGTTCTTAGGAAGATTCTTAAATGATCCCACCTTATTTTTGCATTTTCGTGATTATCTCCCCTTTGGTTGAAATTGGCCCATTAGTTCTGGAGAAGATGATTTTCCTATATATCAGCATGTAAAACTTTGATCCCTTTTGTATCCCCACCCTACCCCTGGGGACCATGATCTGAACAAACTTGAATCTACTTTATAGTAGGAAAATTTCAATTAAATATCTTCTCTTATGGCCCAGTGGTTCTTGAGAAGAAGACTTTTAAAGATTTCACCTATATATTCACATGTAAAAATTTGATCCCCTATTTTGGCCCCACCCTACCCCTGGAGGGGGAGGGGGGGGCATGAGCTTTACAAACTTGAATCTCTACTATGTCAAAAAGCTTTCATGTGAATTTTAACTTTTCTGGCCCAGTGGTTTTTGAGAAGAAGATATTCTTAAATGACCCAACCCTATTTTTGTGATTATCTCCCCTTTGAACGGGCATGGTCACTCATTTGAACAAACTTGAATCCCATCCCCTTCACCAAAGGATGATTTGTATCAAGTTTGGTTGAAATTGGCCCAGTGGTTCTGGAAAAGAAGTCGAAAGTATGAAAAGTTTACAGATAAACAGACGATGGACAATGGGTGATCACAAAAGCTCACTTGAGCTTTCAGCTCAGGTGAGCTAAAATGGGTAACAGTTGATATTTCTCTTTATCATCTTGAGACGTACCCTTTCATCCAGTGAACAAGAAAATGGTGGTCATGATCTGTTAAGGCAGCAACCTGTCTCAGCAGGTGGGCAAAAATTACATACGTTGAGAAATTTTCGAACTGGGGGTTCTGCAAAGACATTTTTCATGTACAAATAACATGTACCCTGGTTATAACTAAATACTTTTATACATTCTATATGTGAATATCATATATAGTGAATACATTACTGGTTATAGAATCTCAGCTTAAAATTAGAAAATTTCAATTCATACATTGCAAGTAATTTAAAAAATGTCTACTTAGTGAGTTGTTTTCACACATATTCATTAATTCACATAAAAAAACCCATGGAGATTAAAATTACATTGCATTGAAGTAACCAATTGAAAATCAATGTTAACAAATTCCTTCCTTGAATTCTAATGGCAGTTGATGCAGTATATATTATTAAGCCAACATTATAGTCATTTACTGCCTGAGTCCTGAGTGAAGGACAACAGCTGTTTTGTTTGACCAAAGAACAGATCTGGTGCCCAAAGCCATAGACTGAGGGCAACAGATCCGTTTGAGGGTCAAACAAAACCGCACTATTGTCCAAGGACAGTCTATAACTGTTTTGTTATACACCTTCATTTTTATTTTGTTTTTACTAGATGCACATGGATTGTTGACTCTGAACTTTTAGACAATGTGATTGTGTACACTTATCAACATATCCACTAGTTTAAAAAAGACATACCCAATATCCTAATTAATAATCAATAATTAAATTTTTTGTGTTTCTGCTCTGTGTTTCATTTAATAAATTCTGTAGTTCATCATCAGTCAAATCAGTGAACTTCGCCATTACGTAAACATAACAGCAGACCGAGAATCATGTGACTTACATAGCCAATAGAAATAGGGCAGACTATTGCCCGTTCAACAGTTCGTAAACTGCATGTTGACTGGTCAATATAGATCATGAGTGTGAGAATTGATTTTACAGTCAAAATGTTGTTTCTAAATCGTATTAGTTTTATATAGGAAAAAATAAAGTGTATAACAATTGCAATTTATGTTATAAACACACAACTTAGTTGAACAGGAATCATTAAACAAATTCGACAACCTATATCAATCCCATATGAATTAGTTAATGCTACTTATTGATTTGTTCTATGCTATAGCCTCAGATGATAATTATCAAAATTAATACAACTGTTAATTGTGTTACTATGACAATATTGCTCCATGTCACATGGGATTCTTAATAATACTGATTTACATCAGGTTTTAAAAACAAGGGGCCCAATATGGGCTACAATGTTCACCTGAGTCACCTGCATAAATAAAACTTGAACCCACACAACTTAGGACTGTTTACAGTTTGATATGATTTAGTGTGGCTCTGCTACTCTTGTAAAGAATTTGTTTTAAATTCTTATTTCCTGTATATTCCCATATAAAACTTATCTCCTATTGTAGCCTCACCCTACCCTGCATTGCCCCCACCCCCTAAAATGAACAACCACTACTTTGTACTACTTTGAAGATACTTGTATATTAATATGACTATTTATGGCCTCGAGAAGAAATTTTTTAAAGATGTTTGCTTTTATATTCCCATATAAAACTCTGATCCCCCAATATGGCCCCTTCCTATCTGGGGGGGGGGGGGGGGGGGGGGGGGGGGCCACATTTTGAACAAATTGAATCTACACTATGTAGAAAAAAATCTATATATCCCCATGTAAAACTTAATCCCAATTAGGCCCCACCATACCCCCCAGGGGCCATGGTTTGATTGAAATTGTCCCAGTGGTGCTGGAGAAGATGAAAATGTGAAAAGTTGACAAGCAATGACAGACACTGGTAAGCCTTTGGCTCAGGTGAGCTAAACCCTCAGGAGAAATAAAGTTGCTATTAATGTGTGGATTTCTTTATACAAAATATAGTGGTCTACAACAGTTCATATGTTTTTAATGAACTGCTTAAGTAATTTCATACTTTTCATAAAACATAATTTGACTCAAACCAGCTCATATCATATATTAAATTAATAATTTTTTAAAGAGTAATTCTAAAATAAATGAGATCTATATGTCATCCCCAACTGCATTAATGCAAGAATATGTTTTAATCTACTGTTAACATTTTAATTAAAATGTTTCCAAATTGATCAACCCAGTACAACACATTTTTCATTTTAGTTTTTTTGGTCATGCAATAAACTTTAAGATGTTGTTGTGCAGAAGTGTACAGAGACAGCCATTAATCAATGAAGATGTTGTCGTGTAGAAGCTAGTGTGCAGAGACAGCCATTAACATTAATCAATGAAGATGTTGTCATGCAGTAGTGTGAAGAGACAGCCATTAATCAATGAAGATGTTGTCATGTAGTAGTGTGAAGAGACAGCCATTAATCAATGAAGATGTTGTCATGCAGAAGTGTACAGAGACAGCCATTAATCAATGAAGATGTTGTCGTGCAGTAGTGTTCAGAGACAGCCATTAATCAATGATGTTGTTGTGCAGTAGTGTTCAGAGACCGCCATTAATCAATGAAGATGTTGTTGTGCAGTAGTGTGCAGAGACCGCCATTAATCAATGAAATACACCAACAACTATTCAAATTTAATGGATGAATCATTTTGTACTGGGTGACTCTTTTGTACTGGTGACCCTTTTGTACTGGGTGACCCTCAATATACTGTGATTGCATCAATTTTCATTAGACTTTTCAAAAAAATCGATTTTGTTGACTGCAGACACCATTGGATGTCTACAGCTGATTATGTTTCATTACTCTAGGTATCCATGGAGAGAATAATTGACAATAATTAAGGGATTGTGGGTAATCGGTGACAGTACTTTTTTCATAAAATTTTATATGTTGATACAACATATAAAATTATATGAAAAAAGTACTCTCACATTCTCTGTATATATATGAACAAAATTGATTTATTTTGTTAATCATTTCATTTCATCTGTTTGTAAAAACATGAAAACAATGAAAATTTTAGTATACATTAACAAAAAAATAAAAATTAGGAAACCACAGAATAATCAATGTTTAATAATTAGTGATTATCATTTTCAAGTAATCGTAATCCTGGTTAGTACATCAAAGTTGCCCAGACTGTCCCCATCACGATAAATTCACTTCTACATATGTACATTCTCTAAATTTAATTGCAATTAGTGTTAGAGAATGTAGAAGTGAATTTATCGTGCTAATTGCAATTAAATTTCATTAACATTCCACAAACACAATACCTGCAAAAGTACTAAATATGCCCTCAGGTCATCCTTTGTATGAGGCCTGGAATACAAAAAATAGGATGTAAATTCAACAGAAACTACAATGTCATATAATTGTCATATAATCGTCTCTGAATGCAGTGTTTACTATAAGTTTCATCAAAAATGAAAAATTTTCATTTTAATATCTAATAAATTAATTATGTTGTCAAGCAGTTAGCTAACAAGAGGTCCATGGGCCATATTGCTCACCTGATCGAGTTACCTTGGCCCATATCTAAACATTTTCTCCATCTATTGCATGTAAAACTTTGATTCCCCTACTCTTGGGGGCCATGATTTTAACAAACTTGAATCTGCACTATGTCAGGAAGCTTTCATTTAAATTTTAGCTCTTCTGGCCCAGTGGTTCTTGAAAAGAAGATTTTTTAAATGACCCCCACCCATTTTTTGCAGTTTTGTGATTATATCCCTTTTGAAGGGGGCATGACCCTTCATTTGAACAGACTTGAAAGCCCTTCACCTATGAATGCTTTTTACCAAGTTTGGTTGAAATTGGCCCAGTGGTTCTAAAGAAGATGGAAATGTGAAAAGTTTACAACAGACAGAAAGATGGACGACGGACAACAGGTGATCAGGTGCTCTGGTGAGCTAATAATCCTTTGAATATATAATAACTAAAAAAAATTTCTTTAAAAACAATAAATAATCAAGATATTAAAGAGTGTAATTGCAAATGGGGGGCATGCATGATCAGCGATACCCAGCCAGAGAATATATATATATCAATATTCCAATCCGGGGATTTCATGGTGTCATCTTCCTAATACAATTGTAACCAAGTAACCACACAATCATGGATGTAAACATTATTCAGCTTCAGAGGTAATTCAAAACTAATGAAATATACAGGAATTATTGACCAGCTTATGATAATGCCGGGTCAATCAATCCTTGATCAAAGTATACCTTACCAGTGAATTCTGCTATCGTGGTCCCTTAGTAAGCATTAATGAATAAAGAACAAATCATCATATGCATTCAAAAAGTACATCTTCAATAAACATCTCAGTATCTGACACAAATTATTTCAATTTAATTGCTGTATTAACGAACTGAACACAAGGGACTAATATAGCTTGGATTAGCACTCATAAATAACATCTCAAACTCTGCTGCCAAAGTGAATCAATTACAATATCAATTTAACAACTGCAATATTTATAACGTCAAACATGATATTTCTGACATATTTTCTAAAGCTAGTTTTTTTTATTTCCTTGATATGGAGAGTTCTTGTATGATTTCCAGACAAGTTTAAATTTTATACAATATACTTTGTATATTCATGCATTGATTTTTCTCCCGTTCTTTGCTACAATAACGTAATATTGTACATATCATATACAACATTCTGTAATACAGTTGACTATATACATTTTTGTTTGTCACAACCAGGAACTAGCTATCAAACTAATGGCAACTCTAAAACAGACCTGGTAATACTACACCCCAAGTATTTTTTGCAAAAACAAGATAGGATATGCAAGTGAATTGTATTGAAATATGTCATGAAAGATTTATATATTATACATGTATGTCATTGAGAAATATATTGTTGCATGTGTCCTTAAAGGGGCATGTACACACAACTTTTCAATTGATTGAAATTGACAGTTTCTTGTTATAGAAATAAAGATCTTTCATAATTAAGTGGACTAAAAATATTCTTACAAAGGATATACTTTGTATTTAATGCACAAAATCTGGCTCCCAAAATCGTGTTTATCAACACGCTTGTCTGATATTGTCATGGCCAAAAAACCACGTGTGGAGGTGAGACTACCAAGATTTCTACAAAGTATGTCAAAAGCATTCAACATTCTGACATACATTAATGATAAATCAATTAGGAAGCAAGCACAGATATGAATTAATTAGAACAGAAATTTTTTGTTGTAAAAGCTTTTTTTGCTGAAATCGTCAGCTGATAGTTGAGTGATATGTGACATGTATACACATAAACTGGGTTAGCCTTAGAATCTGTATATTTCACACAATTCGCTATAAGCGTAATTCGCTATATGTTTATAGCGAATTCTTAATTCAAATATAACGAATTCGTTATAAAACCGATTTGTTCCATATGTATATCAGTTATATAAGAAAGCAGCAATTGATATATACTTGCGTTTGCATTGTCTCTAAGAGAAATTAAGCCTAGATATTTTCAAGATGAAATATTTTTATAAAAGATATGTACACACTGATTTATATATGATAATTTATCTTGATGGATTATTTAATCACACAAGCACATATGTCAAAAGAAAAATGTCAACAAAATTATGTGTAATACATAAAAACAGTCTATGTCTTTTTAAAATATCTGTCAATCGTTGACTGTTGTTTTTTCCCCCTTTCCTTTTTGTTAATAAATTTCTCAATAAACGTATGTGTAAGTATTATTTTGTGTTAACATCCTTTTTTGAAAAAATACAACAGAAATTTCGTAATAAGTGTATTGATTTTTACGTTCATTTTTAATTCAAGGGGAATAGAAATTTACTTTGTTATATCCGTAAATTCGCTATATCTGTGTTCATTATAGACGCAGATTTTTAAATAGAATATGTAGAGAATTTGCCGGAGAAATCTATTTCACTTCGCTATATCCGTAATTTTGCTATATTCGAGTTTTACTGTATCTGTGGATGGCATGCATCTAATTATCATAAAAAGATACAGGGTTACATCTGCACTAGCCTGTAGGTCAAATAACACTGACATTAAGACAATTAATGCACCATCTACTCATCAGTTTCTGCACAAAGAAACTAATCCAGTTTTACCAATACTGCAGTGTGTTATTGTATAAAACCTGACTACTTGTTACTTTGAACTGACTTTTATTGAGTTAGCTCACAGTATATTTACCTCTTGTCTTTAAGTAGACTGTTGATGACCGACTTTAGCACCACCTTCTGTATTTCTTGTGGCTGCAATACATTTAAATTTTATCTAATTTCATGCACAAATGTGATCACTAATAATTTTGCATCTGACTGAAATCAAAGTTCATTTACATGCTCCAAAATTCAGCTGTACACCATTACTTATTATGTTTGTTATCGACTTTCTACAGAAATTTGTCGGGTTGTTAAAGTCCAAGGAAAGCTATATAGGCTTCTATGAACTTTCAACAATCAAACCCAACAACTTTCTGTGCACAGCCAGGTACACAAACTTAAGAGGTTTTGGTTGTTTGTTGTTTGTTTGTTAAGGACTAGAAATATACAATTTATTCATTTGCTTCTGTATTAAAATCAGACAGTTCAGATGCTAATTTGCATGAAATAGTTACTAAATTAATTGATTGATTGTATATTGCTTAATGTCCCTCTCAATGATATATTTCACTCATATGGAAACATCAACAATACAAGTGAAGGGCTTCAAATTTCGGCCTATGCTCAGCGTTTACGGCCATTGAGCAGTAAAGGTTCTTTAACGTGCCACATCTACTGTGACACAGGACATCCGTTTTTAAGGTAATCTCTGAGGACCCGTGATATTCAAACATAATGTCGAGCGTTTGGTGATGGAACTGTCACTACCTGTCTTAACGACTTAGGTCTGTCGTGGCCAGGATTCGAAACCCAACCTTCTGCATGAAGGGTGAACGCTCCACCTCTAGACCACTGCGGCAGTATGAAATAGTTAAAAGGTCAGTGCATGTATAAGTTGATTGCAAATAGTTTCATGTATGCTGACATTAAGACCAACATCTCACAAATCCCATAAGCAACACAAAATAGATAGACTGTGCAAAGACGGACCCCTGGACACACCAGAGGTGTGATCAGGTACCTAGGAACCTATACTTCTTTTAAAGGTACATGTGCATATCCTATCACCATACCGACATGTACTTCAGAATATCCAGGATATAGAGTCAGTGGTTTTCACCAAATGTTAAGCATGTTTAAGTATGGTGATCAAGAATTCCAATTTTTAAAATTAGACTTGTGGTATTGCTATTTTCCACTTTGTGAATAATAATTGCTATCTACAAGGTACTGTGCAATGAATGAGCTACCTGGTATGTCTTTTAAAAAGTGCTAATTTAACAGATTACATACATTAAAGCAGACCATTAATTCTACAACCTTCATCTTCAAATTAATATCCCCAATGCAGTTACAATTACAGAATACTGATAAATTGAGTATGGATAATTCATAAGACACATACGTATAGTAGAAATGACACCTGAATTAGGGTCTTGTTATAGTACTGACAGGAACACTTTTCCAAAATACATGTACTATTCTGCTGAAATTTTGCATTGTATCCAAGAAAAACAATATACTCATGAAACGCTTTCTTTAGAATTTCATTTAAGGTTGCTATAATGTTGTGATTATTTTTATATTTTTCTAAAGAGAGAATTTGTAAAAACTTTCAATAAAATTCATGGCAATATGCTTTAATATGCATATTAAAAATTATAACTGGAGATTGTGTATACTTGGCACTCGGTGAAAATAACCCCTTTAACAGTACTATGTTGGTATATACATGTACACGTGTTTGAAATAGTGTTACAGAGCTCTACCATATGTTTGACAGTTCACAAGAGATATTTCATTATATTTTCATGTAATTAGTTGAATCTGATCATAGGCTGTGCCTCGGTTGACAATGGTTTCCTCAGGGTGGTAATTTTCAATGTAACCCTTATCTTCATGCACTATATAATATTCACTTACCAGTTTCTGAAGTACTTCAAACACAATGTGCACCAACTCAAACTTCAGGCCAGGCTCTTCAATTGTTTTATACTCCTTGCTAGGATCTCTCTGTGAATACCAGAATTGATAATAAAGATTCCAATTTGTGGTCAATCATTTTAAAGATAATTAAACTGGAGACTAAAGGTGTAACGTCTTGATTGCATTGATCACAAGCCTGTGTGATACATGTATCGTACCATTAGTAAATAATATGAATCATCACGATAAAGTTGTATGTTACGTACATTCATCATCGATCTGGAATGACTCCGAGTGTGGTATAAGTTTACTAGTAAGAGCTCAGTTTTTAACCTTTATTTTTATACATGCAGTTAATGAAATAGAAATTACAGTAGGACATCTTGCGATTATTATCTTGAAACTATAAATACTAAATGTACTGCCATAACAAAATGAACAGCAGAGAACTAAAAACTCTATAGTTACTATCAAAGACATGACAGCTCTATTGTGATACATGTCATATCTGACACATGATCATAATTATAGGAAATGAATAGGATGTCAACTACAAAGTTCACACCAACATACACTTATAATGAAGCGCATTAATTTAGCTTCACGAAAAGTACACCAGCGCAAAGTATTGCAGTTCATACCCTCATGTATTTTCAAAAAATAAAATAAAATATTTCTTAAATACTGGTAATTTACATTCTACTTTCATTTTTTTCAGAATTTCCATTAGCAACCATTATGTTAACATACTGTATTAATCAAGATTTCCCATGTGCATGCATTGTTCACAAGTGCATCACATTCATGCGGAAATGGCTATATCATTACATTTCAAAAGCAAAAATATATTGGAAATATACATAAATCATGATACTCCGGCTGATGGAGACATATGAATTTCTTGTGTGTAATTAATTTACCACTATTTATAATGATTACTATATCTATTTAATTTACCACTATTTAAAATGATTACTATCTATTTAATTTACCACTATATATTTATAATGATTACAAGTGCACTTTTACAGATATTGCCTTGAAGGTATGATTTAGAGCTTATAAAACATGTGCATTTATCAAAAGTTCTAAAGTCCATCAGCAAGCACTTCTTATTGATATCATCAAGAAATGAGAGTGTTAATTTTAACATTAAAAATTTAGGATATTTAGGCTTGGAATAACACCTTAATCCACACACCCCTCCCCCGGAACAAATCAATATTCAACTGCCTGCCATGTACATTATCTAATTCTAATATATGCATCAAACAATACATCTATGCTTCCATGGATTGCAGCTAGTATTCACCTTTAAGTTAACATTGAATGCTAGCATATTTGTACAGGTGAAATATTTTCATGCAACGTACTATATAACTACAAATTTGATCCAAATGAAATTTCTATGTAATATAATTATGTACACTATAACATGGACACCAAATAATCTAAATATAGCTCTTAAAAGTGACCTAAAACTAATTGCAACTTAATTAAAAAAGTGCACCGCCACGGCACATGATATGCCTGTCACATATTGTTAACAGTATAGATTGTACCCATTAAAACATTTTTTTTTATATCACCTTAATTAAATGTCACAGTGACCTTAAAGTAGGATGTGACACACCTTCTACCTAAGATGCATTAGTTGACCAATTTTGGTGATTCTATAGGTCTAATAGTTTTCAAGTTATGAGCCGGACAAGTTTTTGCCATATATGGCCATATCTTCTTAATGAAAAGTCACAGTGACCTGGTTTTAATGTGCGACACACCTTCTACCCAAGATGTATCTACAGACAAAGTTTGATGATTCTAGGCCTTGTAGTATTTAAGTTACGGGTCGGACACGAAAAAGCTAACAGACGGACGGACATGAACGCCATACCATAATACGGTATTAAGACGGGCGTATAAAAACCATATTCTTGTGTAATTTCAGAAAGCGTCACTATATAGGAAAAAATGATCTCATTTCAATGCAACAGAATTTAGTATATAAGAGGGAAGTAACTATATAAATACATGTCAATCAATTTACACAATCGATACTGATTAAATTTAAAAACTATTATGACTTAATTACTAGTAATCATACTGATGAATTTCAAATATCATGAAGTATTATAGTACTAGTTGACCTACATGTACATGTATTTATAGTGAGATATCTAAGAAAATTTCAAAATCATATATTTGGATTACCATAAATCTGGTTATTTTTGCTGTTGATTAATCTTTAGCGTTTTTGTAAGTCAGTTGGATTTGCAAAAATATTTTTCTCAAAAATAATCTTTCACACATTTTTTAATAAGTTTTTACATAAATTCGCAAAAATAAGAAATACAAACAAAAATAAATATATAGGCTTTTTACTCAAATTCGCAAAAATAAATAGACACAAAAATATCCAGATTTATGGTATATATCTTAATTTTAATTCAACTTTTAGATAACACTCATTTTAAAATTATCATCATGGAGACGGATAACCAATACAGACAATCTGATTAAAATAAGATCCTTAATCCGCTCCTTTTTCTTCATCTTTTTTCTTTCTTGTCGCTACATGAGTAGCGACAAGATGAAGAAAGAGGAGCGGATCGAGGATCTGATTTTAATCATATTGCCAATACAGCTAGTTTACAAATGGTGAGTTGGGAGATGAGTACTAAAAACAAATGTAAATCTGTGCCTCTATTTATATCTTATAGATATTATCATACAACTGGTTCTCACCAAGAAATATATGTATTACTAAAATTCATGTAATTTTCATTTACAATATTAATGTGAAATTTCTAATGTTTTGATAAGTATAAATATAGGCCTAGTCAAAAATTTAATAATGTTGAAATTTCATTACTGATGAAGACAATAGTGGCACTTTCACAAAAAAATTACATCTGAAATCAAATTTAGAAATTAGATCTGTAAAACTGATCTACCGGGGTAAGGTAATCAAAACTTATCTATCATCTATGTTTTAACTTTGTGATGTGTATTTAAATGAAAAACTAAAGAAAATTTTCATCTTAGTCTTAAATATTTTATGAAAAGCCTCATCACAGCCCAAGGCATTTCTCAATAATTACACAATAAATCAAATTAAATACCTACAATTCATTGAAAACCAATACGCAAAAAGTCATACAGTCTGGATAATCTGAAATTCAGGGGAGTTAGTCTAGCTGATTATTTTCAATATCTGAAGTTCGATCAAAAGAAATAAAATTGATCTAGCCTTTCGCCCATGCATTTCTGAAAAATATCTTTTTGATTTAAATGATCCCAATGATTATGAAAACCATGCCAGCCTGAACCAAAGTACCACCAATTTATTATTAAAAAAAACATTGTACACAATGAAGTGAAAGTAAATTGAGTTCAAATCGCTGGTACATATCATACAAGTATGCTGAGCCAAAGTACTGAACAGCTAGTACTGGGATTGTGCAACAGCACTTCCATAATGGGGATACATTTCCTGTCACCTTGTTCAAGCCAACATCAATCAGCAATCAGCGAACAAAAGCCCTCTAGAATGAATTGTTGTCATAAACACATCGAGTGCAAATGAGTTGCAGGTAATGATCTGGTATCGAGACACATATCTTAGCACCTAGCTGCATAAGTACAGATTCACAGATCATGATGGCAGATTGGATTGTGGAGTACTTCAATATATTTGTTATGAAAATAACTCACTACAGTGTATAAGCACAGCAGACTGTTAATTTCCTTTAAATTGAGTGAGAAATATTTCTGTCAGTATATTGAGTTACGTCATGTTAACCAACCTTTTAATGCAAAGAAAAGGAAAAAATGTTGTTTGGAAATTATTATTTCAAAACAAGCAATATTTCAAAATATCTCCATTTTCAATGTTTTTGCCTTCGATATCTTTGCCAACTGTAATTATAGTCCTGTCCTCAGGAATGTGATGAAGTATGATCTGTGAGCTGTGATGTGTGTATATATTAATCTTAATAAACATTATACATCTGTTTTAACGTCACTGGAAGTCTGACAGAAATGAAATTATAAGTAGAATGTAAATATAAAATGTAAATTTCAGTTCTGAAAATACATGAGGGCATGAACTGTGAATTTAGCTTTACACAGGCCAGCATACTTTCATGAAGTGTTAACAAGTATGCCAGCGTGAAGCATTGCAGTTCATGCCCTCAAGTACATGTATATATAGTTTCAAAAATGAAATTTATTTCTTAAATATCTATATTTCCAATATTTTTGCCTTTGATATCTTCACCATTTCCTCATGAATGTGAACAATGTGCATATGAATCTTGACAAATATAGTACCCCTGGGAATTCTAACAGAAATGAAAGCAAAAAAAATTAAATTTTTCAAAATGTATGAGCTAGGTATAATGAGCAGCATATGTTTCACATCAGCATACTCTTCAATACTAATAATGCATTATTGCAATTCACCTCTGAATTAGAACGCTTTACCCGATATAGTATTGCGTTGTGTGACGACACAATTGAATGAGACGATTGAACAGTTTGATTGACATGTTTGATGTAATACAACAAGAGTTTTCATTGGCCGATTACAGCCCGCCCACTTTCTCGAGCGAATTCAGGTGGACGGACTAGAAAATTACTAGCTGGAAAACTGTAGCTCTCTGAAAAAATATTATGACGGAACAGAGAGCTACAGATCCACCTCTTATAAAAACCTTCGATTTACAGGTCACAAAAAGCTGCGAACGGTTGAGGCCTGATATTGGTGTATTCTTGTGTTGCTGTCTCATAAATTCAATATTTAAAAAATCTTAACATATTTTCCTACCATACTTGTGTCCAAACATGCCTTCAAATATTCATTAAAGCCACACACGACCCGAAAACTCACAGCTTCAAATGATTTCGTTTGTTGACGTAGCCATATTAGGTAACCGGTCAATTCGAACTCTGTTGCTATTGGTATCTATTCATAAAATTGGTTGTAAGTTAACACGAATAATTAAAACATATAGTTTTTGTAAAGGTAAAATTAGCTCTTGATTAACGAAAATGCTACATAAGCCCTTTAGATGGAGACCGGCCGGCGTGGCCGCCCAGACTAATGAAAGCCGCATTGCCGTGAGTTTAGCTATTTGAATAATTATCATTTAATGGAACTGGGATGATATATTTATTCAAAATATTTGTGGGGTACTAGTACACATCTAGACGCTTTTGGGCCAGTATGGAAATGAACCAGAAATCGAATTGACTGGCTACCTAACATGGCTACGTCAACGAAATCAAAAGCTGTGAGTGTTTGGGTCGTATGGGGCTTTAATATTTGAAGGTATGTTTGGACACAAGTATAGTAGGAAAATATGTTAGGAATTTTTTGATATTAAATTTATGAGACAACATTCACAACAACACAAGAATACAACTTTTTCTCTTTCTTCCTTTGAAGTTTGTTTCCATCTGGCCGTCATGTTTTCAAATGCTGACTACTCCCGTATAAGGGAATTTGGGCGGACTTATACATATGGACCAATGAGAGTTTCTGTTGCATTTCGCAATTGTATTACAAACAGATTCAATTGTGTCGTCACACAACGCAATACTATATCGGCCAAAGCGTTCTAATTCAAAGGTGAATTGCGATAACACTTCATGAAGTATTCTAGCTGGCGTATGAATTAATTATGCTGGCATAAAGTGTCAGTTCATGTCTTTGTGTATTTTATTTATTTTTTTAAAAAGAATAACCATTCTCAATATAATTGGAGTAAGCTTTATACATACCATATCTTTACTTCAATTGTATCTTATTTAAAACAGTTATTTTTGTACTGAATAGATGCAGACTGAGTGAAAAGTATACATTTATTGATTTACAACTCCGACATTTATCATCATTGAACCTTTTTGTGTAGATCGAATTCTCAGAGGATATGAAGTTCAATATTTACCACGGTGTCCTATCCTATCATTAAAATGTCTACACTGGCAAAATATTTGCAAATATCAGCTAGATGATATTAACTTTACAAAGTTCAAACAAAAGTTAATACTGCTAGTGCTTTTCTGTGCTCCACTGAGCACTGTATCCTATATATTGTATGTTTGTTATGTATTGAAAATCAATCGACTTCTTTATTCAGCTAAAACCTGAAGTATGTTCATTAGGCAATATTTGTTAAGTGAAATTTGTTTTTAATATTTTGGATCAATATGTTGGTCTTTCTTTTTCATTGAAAAAAAGTTCTTTCTATTTTCATCTGCAATGTAACTATCATAATTCTATAGATGTTTTAGTGCTATCTGACATAGCAACTTTATATATTCAATATTACTGTTATAAACATATAATAAAACTGCATGCTTTTGACCTTCAAGAATGGTACATGTTAGTACATGTAATATGCAATACATAAGTTTACAAGTATGTAATGTGCTGTTTATATCACTTGCTTTCATTTGGTAGATTTTTATGGGGCTGTCAAAAATCTGAAAAAAAATCTTATATTTTTGAGCTAATTCTTAACAATTGGAAATTCCGATCATGTGAAATATCAAAATCCTTAAAGATCCTGGGAAAAGCAAGATTTTTTGGACTTGGGTGAAAGAAATATGTAATAATTAAAGGAAAAGGTACCAGGCACATAAATTATAACAGCGTATCACTAAATTAAACGCTAGTTTTATTTTAAAGCACGTACTTCATCATGGAGAATAGTTTTTTTAACTATGAGGTTTTTCTACATTTATTACAGATTATTCTATTATATGACAGTAATTCTATTTAATGAACTTTGTATTAAATCCTGCTTAGGAAATGCAATAACTAGATTTCCTATGATGAAAGAATATAAAGGTAAAATCGATCAAAAGAGCACAATAAATGGATGTGGGGGAAAACCCCCATCATGGGTATGCTCTTTCTGCCTATCTAATCAGTTTTTGAACTGAAGTTTAAATGAGGATTTTGATAATTTTGAATTTTCTCAAAGCTCTTGAATGTATGCACTAAGCTGTGGTTAACATGTGAGAAAAATAATTCTTCATTATTTACTCGTGTGGGATAGGGAAATTCCACCTCTGAAACAAGAGTCGATGTACAGGACTCCGCAAAGATTCGATCGTCCTAAACTGCAAATCTTGTCCCCTCGGTGGAATTTCCCTGTCCCATACTCGTACTAATGAAGGATTCTATCAAGTCTGATCAATATTTCTATTTCAATAGTAAGTGTTACATAAAAGAAAGTTACATCACAATTACATTGTAAAGGTAATATCAATCTACTTAAAATTAGATTCTATGATCCGCTCATCTACTATCGCTACACTATGTAGCAGTAGTAGATGAGTGGATCATAGATCGCGAATCTAATTTTAATTACCAGTAGATTGAGGTAATATCAGCTTTATGAGAGAGCTGCCACACAGCTTAATACCACTGTACTGCATTTTAAGTAGCAAAGTACACTGACTTTCAAATCATAACCATCCTCAATTTGAACTGGGAATCCCATTAGCTGTTACAGAATTCACACAAAATGGAGCCTTACCTTGAATGTTGCATTAATTTCCAGGAAGGACTCAAAAGTAGTCGCATAAAAATCTTGGACTACTTTCCAATTCCCACATTCTTTGGCCAAAAGAACATCTTCCCTAGAAATGTTTTAAACATGTGAGTGTTTGGATACAGCACACCTCCGACACAATCACTGCAACTAATTCTAATACTGTGTTATACAGAAGATTCAGTCATATAGCCAAGAGACTATCTCAAGGTTTGAAAAGTACTCTCTTGAAAACAATTAATTTATAAGTATGTACATTTAACTTAATGTATTTATATTGAATATGACATAGGTTATTAAAACTTAATGAGAATTTAATTATCCTTCAACCTTCATATTGACTCACAAAAAAATTATTTGTGTGTGAACTTTTGATACTCTCGTGTCAATTAAGGCCAACTTTTTCAGAAAATAAAGCTTTCAGAAATAAAACTCTATTTACAGTAATTATAATTATGATTTACTATCAAATTGATAGAAACCTTTCAATTTTGTATGAAACAGGTATCATTTTAAAAACTCCAATAATTTCCAGAGCTTCTGGAAGACTTTAGCAGTCTCCAGACAACTGGAATGACAAGAAACCCCAATCTCTAGCAGTCTCCAGACAACTGGAATGACAAAAAAAACAAAAACAATCTCCAATTCTTGGCTACAGCTAGGTCTCAAATATTTGTATATAAGGAACCCAAACATCCCATCAGTCTAATTGAAATTAGATGTTAGATCCACTTGCATAGTAATCTACTTATTATAATAAGCATGCAGATCAAAGGATTTTATCATTAATAGATTGTAGCACTCCATCATGTTGGATCCATTTAACAACTAAATTATTCTGTCTATTAAAGTGATGAGATATGTTTATATCACATCATTCAAAATCTCAGACAATTCTGTTCAATAATAATAATGATAAAATTTATAAAATGCCTTATATAAAACAAATTACTCTAAGGCAATTTACAGGGGTAAGAAGAGGAATAAAACCATAAAACACAATTTTAAAAATGAAATTTCATGACAGTATGGCATAAAATCTTATATCTGTGAAATTCCCAAAATAAAACACGTACTATATAACCATGAAGATCAATTATAGCTAAAAAATCTTAATATAATTTTTTAAAATTAAATTAATATATATATATATATATATATATATATATATATATATATATATATATCCAAATTGTGTTTTTAAAATGAAAAGCGCTTGCGTTAAATTTTTAACTTTGTGTACTGTTTATTCTATTTCTTTTAATATATATATATATATATATATATATATATTTAATAATACCCTGTAAATTACGAGTTTGATAGTGTAAACTCATCACAATACACATTTATCTTACTTGAGTTGTTCTGCAGTCTTGGTCCGGACTGGATACACCAGCTTGTTATTGTTGGTACTAGCAGTGATCTGACTGATGTGCGTGTCCCCTTGTTGGGCCCATGTATTGACCCGCTGATTATCTCCCTTCCCGGCAGACTTTTCTTTGTCCGCTGCTCTAGGACTGAGTGGGCCATTCACATTGTATGATGGAGTCTGTTTTCCACTGGGAGTCTGAGAGTGGTTAATGGGAGGTAACTCTGTATTTGAACCCTTTGAGCTAGACTCAGACAGGTGGCTTGATGTTTGTGAATCAGAACGAGGTTGTGATGCCGCTGGCTTTACTTTGCGACTAGGACCCAAATTCTGGAAAAAGTTGGCAATGGAACTCAGAGTTCCTCCTGATTTATCTTTATCCTGAAAAATTACAAAAGTTTTGGTTATATCATCAATTTGTCAGAAAGGACCTCGCAATGAATATATATAATTATCCATCACATGCTACCACTAAACTACTGTGTATCTGGTTGAGTAGTTAAATCGGCGTGGTTGGTACATTCATCCTCCATTTTTTTCTGGACTCAAAGATATTGTGTGCAATTATTAAGAAAGTGCTTAAAAATATCTAATTAATATTACAAAAATCTAAGTCCCATAACTTTGTAATGACAAACCTGATCAATCTGAAAATCAAAAGGGGGCTTCCTCTTTCTAATTTGAGTATAATTACCTAAAAATTTTATGAAAATCTTTTGATTATTCTCAATTTATTGCATACTATAAAAAGTGCTATTATATTAATGTTAAAAAATTCCAAGCCTAAATATAATTTGAAAATCATAATGGGTCTTCCTCTGCCTAATCTAATTTAGTATTTTTATGCACAAATTAAATTTATGCAAAATCTCCTCAAGGAAACTTAAAGTTAATTATTGCGTGACATAGATACATGTGTAGCACTTACAGACCGGACAGGCAGATGAACAGACAGAATGATTACTATAGAGTACCCACCACATGACAGGGCCCTAATGATTCTTTAAAAGATAGAAACTTTGAATGTCACATACATATAATACTATATGTACTCATTTTGTGGTTTTGACCTTAACTTTGACCTTGGTTTGGCATATTTTACTCATCTTGCTAAATCTCAAAGGTAAAAGACATTAATATTAGTTCATGCTGATTTATCTATACAATGACAACTATATCCATGCATGCATCCCGTGGCCTGCCTGTCTAGCCAACAGATGGATAGGGTGTAATTAGATCTTACATGTATGTCATACCCCTGCCCCCTTTTTATCTAATTATGAGAAAATAAAATATAGAACCTATAATGGATCCAAAATATGTGATTTTCCTGCTGATTACATTAAAGTTATTCTGCATTCTACTAAGTTTCTATTTTCTGTAAGTTTTTGAGATGACCACTTGTGACATACCAATATTATAGTATCATTGGTTCTATAATTGTATTTTTTCATTGGATCGGGGGGGGGGGGGGGGGGGGGGGGGGGCATGATATCTACAAGTATATATGTATACAAGCTATCCCGTTGACTTCAGGTGCCTGTGGTCCAGCCTACATAAATTTGAGAGCTTATAACTGTGTTATTAAACTGTAATATAGTTCACCCAGCCCTTTATATAATGATTGCAATGTACTTAAACTGTAATATCAAGAAACTTTACAATTTACAAAAAAAAACCCTTTCTAATTATGTGAAATAAATCAGATAAATGTGAGTTGCACATTTCATGAAGAGCTAAAGGTATACTGTCTACATGCAGAATCTAATCCAACATTATTGGAAACTCAATTAATAATTCATCCAGTTTCTAAGACTCTTCAGACCGACATAAATGTCAGACAACAATGAAGTATTGATCATGTAACAATGAGAAATTTATCATTTTGTATGGTAACTAGTACATATATGGTTTTATTTGACAAGAAATTATATTGAACACTGGTGACATCATCAACTATGATAACTAATGTTTATATTTATTTAAATAGGCATTCTAAATATCAGTGGGTCTTATTTACTTTTGGGAGGAGAGTATATATCAAGAGCAATAAGGACCAAACTTCATTTAATTCTAAATTCATATAATTATAATCAATAGATAGTACTAAAGTAGCTTAAAACTACACTTCATGCATGAATTATCATTTTGTTTAAATATCTACACAAAAATGACCAACCAGTTTTTGAAAAGGATGTTCTCTTAAAATTCACTTATTACTTTTAATTTATAAAACAAATTCATTGTTTAAGACAATTAACTTTCCTTTTAATCACTGTCATGATTTGAGTATGTGGCCTAGCTTGTTTGTTTATTTATTTATTTATCTTTTTTTTTGGTCTCAAATGGCTGAATATGCATTAAATGATATACATACAATATTAAAGTTAATTCAGTTTCCATACTCATGCAGGTTGTATATATCTGGGTGTAGCGGATTGTCAGAAAAAAGCAGGTTGAATGTGGAATCAAACTTAACCAATATTTGGGACATTTCCATGTGATCAGATATCTTATCAAAATTAGCCGTTGTCCAACCAATCAGCCTAATTTTTTCCTTGTATAACTATAAACAAAATCTCTTTTGCCTCAGTATGTTTTTTTTTTTGG